>NW_026600226.1:944321-1042761 GCF_029448725.1 Salvelinus fontinalis
GGGACACAGGGTGGACAGAAGGACAGAGGGACAGAGGGTGGACACAGGGACAGAGGGTGGACACAGGGTCAGAGGGTGGACACAGGGACAGAGGGTGGACAGAGGGACAGAGGGTGGACACAGGGACAGAGGGACAGAGGGTGGACACAGGGACAGAGGGTGGACACAGGGTCAGAGGGTGGACACAGGGACAGAGGGACAGAAGATGGACACAGGGACAGAGGGAGGACACAGGGGACAGAGGGACAGAGGGTGGACACAGGGACAGAGGGTGGACACAGGGACAGAGGGTGGACACAGGGACTGAGGGACAAAGGGACAGAGGGTGGACACAGGGACAGAGGGGCAGAGGGACAGAGGGTGGAGACAGGGACAGAGGGACAGAGGGTGGACACAGGGACAGAGGGACAGAAGATGGACACAGGGACAGAGGGAGGACACAGGGACAGAGGGACAGAGGGTGGACACAGGGACAGAGGGACAGAAGATGGACACAGGGACAGAGGGAGGACACAGGGACAGAGGGACAGAGGGTGGACACAGGGACAGAGGGTGGACACAGGGACAGAGGGTGGACACAGGGACAGAGGGTGGACACAGGGACAGAGGGTGGACAGAGGGACAGAGGGTGGACACAGGGACAGAGGGTGGACAGAGGGGCAGAGGGTGGACACAGGGACAGAGGGTGGACACAGGGTCAGAGGGTGGACACAGGGACAGAGGGACAGAAGATGGACACAGGGACAGAGGGAGGACACAGGGACAGAGGGACAGAGGGTGGACACAGGGACAGAGGGTGGACACAGGGACAGAGGGTGGACACAGGGACTGAGGGACAAAGGGACAGAGGGTGGACACAGGGACAGAGGGACAGAGGGACAGAGGGTGGACACAGGGACAGAGGGACAGAGGGTGGACACAGGGACAGAGGGACAGAAGATGGACACAGGGACAGAGGGAGGACACAGGGACAGAGGGACAGAGGGTGAACACAGGGACAGAGGGTGGACACAGGGACAGAGGGTGGACAGAGGGACAGAGGGTGGACACAGGGACAGAGGGTGGACAGAGGGACAGAGGGTGGACACAGGGACAGAGGGTGGACACAGGGTCAGAGGGTGGACACAGGGACAGAGGGACAGAAGATGGACACAGGGACAGAGGGAGGACACAGGGACAGAGGGACAGAAGGTGGACACAGGGACAGAGGGTGGACACAGGGATTGAGGGACAAAGGGACAGAGGGTGGACACAGGGACAGAGGGACAGAGAGTGGACACAGGGACAGAGGGACAGAGGGTGGACACAGGGACAGAGGGACAGAAGATGGACACAGGGACAGAGGGAGGACACAGGGACAGAGGGACAGAGGGTGGACACAGGGACAGAGGGTGGACACAGGGACAGAGGGTGGACACAGGGACAGAGGGACAGAAGATGGACACAGGGACAGAGGGAGGACACAGGGACAGAGGGACAGAGGGTGGACACAGGGACAGAGGGTGGACACAGGGACAGAGGGTGGACACAGGGACAGAGGGACAGAGGGTGGACACAGGGACAGAGGGTGGACACAGGGACAGAGGGACAGAAGATGGACACAGGGACAGAAGATGGACACAGGGACAGAGGGTAGACACAGGGACAGAGGGTGGACACAGGGACAGAGGGTGGACACAGGGACAGAGGGACAGAGGGACAGAGGGTGGACACAGGGACAGAGGGACAGAGGGTGGACACAGGGACAGAAGATGGACACAGGGACAGAGGGTGGACACAGGGACACAGGGACACAGGGACACAGGGACAGAGGGTGGACACAGGGACAGAGGGACAGAGAGTGGACACAGGGATTGAACCGGGGTGACCTGTGGGGAGATTTTTGCACGTGACAAGTTGTTACCTTTATTTTTTAAATGGTTTTAAAATGCTGAGGCAGACTTGTCGAGCCAAGAGTTATTTTTCTGACCACTTGAACTGGACAGGGAATACTCTAGGCTTTAGTGAGATCCTTAACGGCCTTCGGGTCCAGAGTTTTTCCTGGTCAGTTAGGGGTCAGGAGGTCAGTAGAAACCTCATATTGAAACCTAATATTAGTTAGAGGTCACGAGGTCAGTAGAAACCTCATATATAAAGCTATACCTCATATATAAACCCTAGAGATCACGAGGTCAGCAGAAACCTCATATATAAACCTATACCTCATATGTAAACCCTAGAGGTCACGAGGTCAGCAGAAACCTCATATATAAACCCTAGAGGTCACGAGGTCAGCAGAAACCTCATATATAAACCTATACCTCATATATAAACCCTAGATGTCACGAGGTTAGTAGAAACCTCATATATAAACCCTAGAGGTCACGAGGTCAGTAGAAACCTCATATATAAACCTTAGAGGTCACGAGGTCAGTAGAAACCTCATATATAAACCTATACCTCATATATAAACCCTAGAGGTCACGAGGTCAGCAGAAACCTCATATATAAACCTATACCTCATATATAAACCCTAGAGGTCACGAGGTCAGTAGAAACCTCATATATAAACCCTAGAGGTCATGAGGTCAGTAGAAACCTCATATATAAACTTATACCTCATATATAAACCCTAGAGGTCACGAGGTCAGTAGAAACCTCATATAAAAAATATACCTCATATATAAACCCTAGAGGTCACGAGGTCAGCAGAAACCTCATATATAAACCTATACCTCATATATAAACCCTAGAGGTCACGAGGTCAGTAGAAACCTCATATATAAACCCTAGAGGTCACGAGGTCAGTAGAAACCTCATATATAAACCTATACCTCATATATAAACCCTAGAGGTCACAAGGTCAGTAGAAACCTCATATATAAACCCTAGAGGTCAGGAGGTCAGTAGAAACCTCATATAAAAACCTATACCTCATATATAAACCCTAGAGGTCACGAGGTCAGTAGAAACCTCATATATAAACCCTAGAGGTCACGAGGTCAGTAGAAACCTCATATATAAACCTATACCTCATATATAAACCCTAGAGGTCACAAGGTCAGTATTAACGTCATATATAAACCCTAGAAGTCACGAGGTCAGTAGAAACCTCATATATAAACCCTAGAGGTTACGAGGTCAGCAGAAACCTCATATATAAACCCTGGAGGTCACGAGGTCAGTAGAAACCTCATATATAAACCGTAGAGATCACGAGGTCAGTAGAAACCTCATACATAAACCCTAGAGGTCACAAGGTCAGTAGAAACCTCATATATAAACCCTAGAGGTCACGAGGTCAGAAGAAACCTCATATAAAAACCTATACCTCATATATAAACCCTAGAGGTCACGAGGTCAGCAGAAACCTCATATATAAACCTATACCTCATATATACCCTAGAGGTTACGAGGTCAGTAGAAACCTCATATATAAACCTATACCTCATTTATAAACCCTAGAGGTCACAAGGTCAGTAGAAACCTCATATATAAACCCTAGAGGTCACGAGGTCAGTAGAAACCTCATATATAAACCCTAGAGGTCACGAGGTCAGTAGAAACCTCATATATAAACCCTAGAGGTCACGAGGTCAGTAGAAACCTCATATATAAACCCTAGAGGTCACAAGGTCAGTAGAAACCTCATATATAAACCTATACCTCATATATAAACCCTAGAGTTCACGAGGTCAGCAGAAACCTCATATATAAACCTATACCTCATATATAAACCCTAGAGGTTACGAGGTCAGCAGAAATCTCATATATAAACCTATACCTCATATATAAACCCTAGAGGTTACGAGGTCAGCAGAAACCTCATATATAAACCTATACCTCATATATAAACCCTAGAGGTCACGAGGTCAGTAGAAACCTCATATATAAACCCTAGAGGTCACGAGGTTAGTAGAAACCTCATATATAAACCCTAGATGTCACGAGGTTAGTAGAAACCTCATTTATAAACCTATACCTCATATATAAACCCTAGAGGTCACGAGGTCAGTAGAAACCTCATATATAAACCTATACCTCATATATAAACCCTAGAGGTCACAAGGTCAGTAGAAACCTCATATATAAACCCTAGAGGTCAGGAGGTCAGTAGAAACCTCATATAAAAACCTATACCTCATATATAAACCGTAGAGGTTACGAGGTCAGCAGAAACCTCATATATAAACCTATACCTCATATATAAACCCTAGAGGTCACGAGGTCAGTAGAAACCTCATATATAAACCCTAGAGGTCACGAGGTCAGTAGAAACCTCATATATAAACCTATACCTCATATATAAACCCTAGAGGTCACAAGGTCAGTAGAAACCTCATATATAAACCCTAGAGGTCAGGAGGTCAGCAGACACCTCATATAAAAACCTATACCTCATATATAAACCCTAGAGATTACGAGGTCAGCATAAACCTCATATATAAACCTACACCTCATATATAAACCCTAGAGGTCACGAGGTCAGTAGAAACCTCATATATAAACCCTAGAGGTCACGAGGTTAGTAGAAACCTCATATATAAACCCTAGATGTCACGAGGTTAGTAGAAACCTCATTTATAAACCTATACCTCATATATAAACCCTAGAGGTCACGAGGTCAGTAGAAACCTCATATATAAACCTATACCTCATATATAAACCCTAGAGGTCACAAGGTCAGTAGAAACCTCATATATAAACCCTAGAGGTCAGGAGGTCAGTAGAAACCTCATATAAAAACCTATACCTCATATATAAACCGTAGAGGTTACGAGGTCAGCAGAAACCTCATATATAAACCTATACCTCATATATAAACCCTAGAGGTCACGAGGTCAGTAGAAACCTCATATATAAACCCTAGAGGTCACGAGGTCAGTAGAAACCTCATATATAAACCTATACCTCATATATAAACCCTAGAGGTCACGAGGTCAGTAGAAACCTCATATATAAACCCTAGAGGTCACGAGGTCAGTAGAAACCTCATATATAAACCTATACCTCATATATAAACCCTAGAGGTCACAAGGTCAGTAGAAACGTCATATATAAACCCTGGAGGTCACGAGGTCAGTAGAAACCTCATATATAAACCCTAGAGGTTACGAGGTCAGCAGAAACCTCATATATAAACCCTGGAGGTCACGAGGTCAGTAGAAACCTCATATATAAACCCTAGAGGTCACGAGGTCAGTAGAAACCTCATATATAAACCCTAGAGGTCACGAGGTCAGAAGAAACCTCATATAAAAACCTATACCTCATATATAAACCCTAGAGGTCACGAGGTCAGCAGAAACCTCATATATAAACCTATACCTCATATATACCCTAGAGGTTACGAGGTCAGTAGAAACCTCATATATAAACCTATACCTCATTTATAAACCCTAGAGGTCACAAGGTCAGTAGAAATCTCATATATAAACCCTAGAGGTCACGAGGTCAGTAGAAACCTCATATATAAACCCTAGAGGTCACGAGGTCAGTAGAAACCTCATATATAAACCCTAGAGGTCACGGGGTCAGTAGAAACCTCATATATAAACCCTAGAGGTCACAAGGTCAGTAGAAACCTCATATATACACCTATACCTCATATATAAACCCTAGAGTTCACGAGGTCAGCAGAAACCTCATATATAAACCTATACCTCATATATAAACCCTAGAGGTTACGAGGTCAGCAGAAATCTCATATATAAACCTATACCTCATATATAAACCCTAGAGGTTACGAGGTAAGCAGAAACCTCATATATAAACCTATACCTCATATATAAACCCTAGAGGTCACGAGGTCAGTAGAAACCTCATATATAAACCCTAGAGGTCACGAGGTTAGTAGAAACCTCATATATAAACCCTAGATGTCACGAGGTCAGTAGAAACCTCATATATAAACCTATATCTCATATATAAACCCTAGAGGTCACAAGGTCAGTAGAAACCTCATATATAAACCCTAGAGGTCAGGAGGTCAGTAGAAACCTCATATAAAAACCTATACCTCATATATAAACCCTAGAGGTTACGAGGTCAGCAGAAAACTCATATATAAACCTATACCTCATATATAAACCATAGAGGTCACGAGGTCAGTAGAAACCTCATATATAAACCCTAGAGGTCACGAGGTCAGTAGAAACCTCACATATAAACCCTAGAGGTTACGAGGTCAGCAGAAACCTCATATATAAACCTATACCTCATATATAAACCCTAGAGGTTACGAGGTCAGCAGAAACCTCATATATAAACCTATACCTCATATATAAACCCTAGAGGTCACGAGGTCAGCAGAAACCTCATATATAAACCCTAGAGATCACGAGGTCAGCAGAAACCTCATATATAAACCCTAGAGGTCACGAGGTCAGTAGAAACCTCATATATAAACCTATACCTCATATATAAACCTACACCTCATATATAAACCCTAGAGGTCACGAGGTCAGTAGAAACCTCATATATAAACCCTAGAGGTCACGAGGTCAGTAGAAACCTCATATATAAACCCTAGAGGTCACAAGGTCAGTAGAAACCTCATATATAAACCCTAGAGGTCACGAGGTCAGAAGAAAACTCATATAAAAACCTATACCTCATATATAAACCCTAGAGGTCACGAGGTCAGCAGAAACCTCATATATAAACCTATACCTCATATATAAACCCTAGAGGTCACGAGGTCAGTAGAAACCTCATATATAAACCCTAGAGGTCATGAGGTCAGTAGAAACCTCATATATAAACTTATACCTCATATATAAACCCTAGAGGTCACGAGGTCAGTAGAAACCTCATATAAAAAATATACCTCATATATAAACCCTAGAGGTCACGAGGTCAGCAGAAACCTCACATATAAACCTATACCTCATATATAAACCCTAGAGGTCACGAGGTCAGTAGAAACCTCATATATAAACCCTAGAGGTCACGAGGTCAGTAGAAACCTCATATATAAACCTATACCTCATATATAAACCCTAGAGGTCACAAGGTCAGTAGAAACCTCATATATAAACCCTAGAGGTCAGGAGGTCAGTAGAAACCTCATATAAAAACCTATACCTCATATATAAACCCTAGAGGTCACGAGGTCAGTAGAAACCTCATATATAAACCCTAGAGGTCACGAGGTCAGTAGAAACCTCATATATAAACCTATACCTCATATATAAACCCTAGAGGTCACAAGGTCAGTATTAACGTCATATATAAACCCTAGAAGTCACGAGGTCAGTAGAAACCTCATATATAAACCCTAGAGGTTACGAGGTCCGCAGAAACCTCATATATAAACCCTGGAGGTCACGAGGTCAGTAGAAACCTCATATATAAACCCTAGAGATCACGAGGTCAGTAGAAACCTCATACATAAACCCTAGAGGTCACAAGGTCAGTAGAAACCTCATATATAAACCCTAGAGGTCACGAGGTCAGAAGAAACCTCATATAAAAACCTATACCTCATATATAAACCCTAGAGGTCACGAGGTCAGCAGAAACCTCATATATAAACCTATACCTCATATATACCCTAGAGGTTACGAGGTCAGTAGAAACCTCATATATAAACCTATACCTCATTTATAAACCCTAGAGGTCACAAGGTCAGTAGAAACCTCATATATAAACCCTAGAGGTCACGAGGTCAGTAGAAACCTCATATATAAACCCTAGAGGTCACGAGGTCAGTAGAAACCTCATATATAAACCCTAGAGGTCACGAGGTCAGTAGAAACCTCATATATAAACCCTAGAGGTCACAAGGTCAGTAGAAACCTCATATATAAACCTATACCTCATATATAAACCCTAGAGTTCACGAGGTCAGCAGAAACCTCATATATAAACCTATACCTCATATATAAACCCTAGAGGTTACGAGGTCAGCAGAAATCTCATATATAAACCTATACCTCATATATAAACCCTAGAGGTTACGAGGTCAGCAGAAACCTCATATATAAACCTATACCTCATATATAAACCCTAGAGGTCACGAGGTCAGTAGAAACCTCATATATAAACCCTAGAGGTCACGAGGTTAGTAGAAACCTCATATATAAACCCTAGATGTCACGAGGTTAGTAGAAACCTCATTTATAAACCTATACCTCATATATAAACCCTAGAGGTCACGAGGTCAGTAGAAACCTCATATATAAACCTATACCTCATATATAAACCCTAGAGGTCACAAGGTCAGTAGAAACCTCATATATAAACCCTAGAGGTCAGGAGGTCAGTAGAAACCTCATATAAAAACCTATACCTCATATATAAACCGTAGAGGTTACGAGGTCAGCAGAAACCTCATATATAAACCTATACCTCATATATAAACCCTAGAGGTCACGAGGTCAGTAGAAACCTCATATATAAACCCTAGAGGTCACGAGGTCAGTAGAAACCTCATATATAAACCTATACCTCATATATAAACCCTAGAGGTCACAAGGTCAGTAGAAACCTCATATATAAACCCTAGAGGTCAGGAGGTCAGCAGACACCTCATATAAAAACCTATACCTCATATATAAACCCTAGAGATTACGAGGTCAGCAGAAACCTCATATATAAACCTACACCTCATATATAAACCCTAGAGGTCACGAGGTCAGTAGAAACCTCATATATAAACCCTAGAGGTCACGAGGTCAGTAGAAACCTCATATATAAACCTATACCTCATATATAAACCCTAGAGGTCACAAGGTCAGTAGAAACGTCATATATAAACCCTAGAGGTCACGAGGTCAGTAGAAACCTCATATATAAACCCTAGAGGTTACGAGGTCAGCAGAAACCTCATATATAAACCCTGGAGGTCACGAGGTCAGTAGAAACCTCATATATAAACCCTAGAGGTCACGAGGTCAGTAGAAACCTCATATATAAACCCTAGAGGTCACGAGGTCAGAAGAAACCTCATATAAAAACCTATACCTCATATATAAACCCTAGAGGTCACGAGGTCAGCAGAAACCTCATATATAAACCTATACCTCATATATACCCTAGAGGTTACGAGGTCAGTAGAAACCTCATATATAAACCTATACCTCATTTATAAACCCTAGAGGTCACAAGGTCAGTAGAAATCTCATATATAAACCCTAGAGGTTACGAGGTCAGCAGAAACCTCATATATAAACCTATACCTCATATATAAACCCTAGAGGTTACGAGGTCAGCAGAAACCTCATATATAAACCTATACCTCATATATAAACCCTAGAGGTCACGAGGTCAGCAGAAACCTCATATATAAACCCTAGAGATCACGAGGTCAGCAGAAACCTCATATATAAACCCTAGAGGTCACGAGGTCAGTAGAAACCTCATATATAAACCTATACCTCATATATAAACCTACACCTCATATATAAACCCTAGAGGTCACGAGGTCAGTAGAAACCTCATATATAAACCCTAGAGGTCACGAGGTCAGTAGAAACCTCATATATAAACCCTAGAGGTCACAAGGTCAGTAGAAACCTCATATATAAACCCTAGAGGTCACGAGGTCAGAAGAAAACTCATATAAAAACCTATACCTCATATATAAACCCTAGAGGTCACGAGGTCAGCAGAAACCTCATATATAAACCTATACCTCATATATAAACCCTAGAGGTCACGAGGTCAGTAGAAACCTCATATATAAACCCTAGAGGTCATGAGGTCAGTAGAAACCTCATATATAAACTTATACCTCATATATAAACCCTAGAGGTCACGAGGTCAGTAGAAACCTCATATAAAAAATATACCTCATATATAAACCCTAGAGGTCACGAGGTCAGCAGAAACCTCACATATAAACCTATACCTCATATATAAACCCTAGAGGTCACGAGGTCAGTAGAAACCTCATATATAAACCCTAGAGGTCACGAGGTCAGTAGAAACCTCATATATAAACCTATACCTCATATATAAACCCTAGAGGTCACAAGGTCAGTAGAAACCTCATATATAAACCCTAGAGGTCAGGAGGTCAGTAGAAACCTCATATAAAAACCTATACCTCATATATAAACCCTAGAGGTCACGAGGTCAGTAGAAACCTCATATATAAACCCTAGAGGTCACGAGGTCAGTAGAAACCTCATATATAAACCTATACCTCATATATAAACCCTAGAGGTCACAAGGTCAGTATTAACGTCATATATAAACCCTAGAAGTCACGAGGTCAGTAGAAACCTCATATATAAACCCTAGAGGTTACGAGGTCCGCAGAAACCTCATATATAAACCCTGGAGGTCACGAGGTCAGTAGAAACCTCATATATAAACCCTAGAGATCACGAGGTCAGTAGAAACCTCATACATAAACCCTAGAGGTCACAAGGTCAGTAGAAACCTCATATATAAACCCTAGAGGTCACGAGGTCAGAAGAAACCTCATATAAAAACCTATACCTCATATATAAACCCTAGAGGTCACGAGGTCAGCAGAAACCTCATATATAAACCTATACCTCATATATACCCTAGAGGTTACGAGGTCAGTAGAAACCTCATATATAAACCTATACCTCATTTATAAACCCTAGAGGTCACAAGGTCAGTAGAAACCTCATATATAAACCCTAGAGGTCACGAGGTCAGTAGAAACCTCATATATAAACCCTAGAGGTCACGAGGTCAGTAGAAACCTCATATATAAACCCTAGAGGTCACGAGGTCAGTAGAAACCTCATATATAAACCCTAGAGGTCACAAGGTCAGTAGAAACCTCATATATAAACCTATACCTCATATATAAACCCTAGAGTTCACGAGGTCAGCAGAAACCTCATATATAAACCTATACCTCATATATAAACCCTAGAGGTTACGAGGTCAGCAGAAATCTCATATATAAACCTATACCTCATATATAAACCCTAGAGGTTACGAGGTCAGCAGAAACCTCATATATAAACCTATACCTCATATATAAACCCTAGAGGTCACGAGGTCAGTAGAAACCTCATATATAAACCCTAGAGGTCACGAGGTTAGTAGAAACCTCATATATAAACCCTAGATGTCACGAGGTTAGTAGAAACCTCATTTATAAACCTATACCTCATATATAAACCCTAGAGGTCACGAGGTCAGTAGAAACCTCATATATAAACCTATACCTCATATATAAACCCTAGAGGTCACAAGGTCAGTAGAAACCTCATATATAAACCCTAGAGGTCAGGAGGTCAGTAGAAACCTCATATAAAAACCTATACCTCATATATAAACCGTAGAGGTTACGAGGTCAGCAGAAACCTCATATATAAACCTATACCTCATATATAAACCCTAGAGGTCACGAGGTCAGTAGAAACCTCATATATAAACCCTAGAGGTCACGAGGTCAGTAGAAACCTCATATATAAACCTATACCTCATATATAAACCCTAGAGGTCACAAGGTCAGTAGAAACCTCATATATAAACCCTAGAGGTCAGGAGGTCAGCAGACACCTCATATAAAAACCTATACCTCATATATAAACCCTAGAGATTACGAGGTCAGCAGAAACCTCATATATAAACCTACACCTCATATATAAACCCTAGAGGTCACGAGGTCAGTAGAAACCTCATATATAAACCCTAGAGGTCACGAGGTCAGTAGAAACCTCATATATAAACCTATACCTCATATATAAACCCTAGAGGTCACAAGGTCAGTAGAAACGTCATATATAAACCCTAGAGGTCACGAGGTCAGTAGAAACCTCATATATAAACCCTAGAGGTTACGAGGTCAGCAGAAACCTCATATATAAACCCTGGAGGTCACGAGGTCAGTAGAAACCTCATATATAAACCCTAGAGGTCACGAGGTCAGTAGAAACCTCATATATAAACCCTAGAGGTCACGAGGTCAGAAGAAACCTCATATAAAAACCTATACCTCATATATAAACCCTAGAGGTCACGAGGTCAGCAGAAACCTCATATATAAACCTATACCTCATATATACCCTAGAGGTTACGAGGTCAGTAGAAACCTCATATATAAACCTATACCTCATTTATAAACCCTAGAGGTCACAAGGTCAGTAGAAATCTCATATATAAACCCTAGAGGTCACGAGGTCAGTAGAAACCTCATATATAAACCCTAGAGGTCACGAGGTCAGTAGAAACCTCATATATAAACCCTAGAGGTCACGAGGTCAGTAGAAACCTCATATATAAACCCTAGAGGTCACAAGGTCAGTAGAAACCTCATATATAAACCTATACCTCATATATAAACCCTAGAGTTCACGAGGTCAGCAGAAACCTCATATATAAACCTATACCTCATATATAAACCCTAGAGGTTACGAGGTCAGCAGAAATCTCATATATAAACCTATACCTCATATATAAACCCTAGAGGTTACGAGGTAAGCAGAAACCTCATATATAAACCTATACCTCATATATAAACCCTAGAGGTCACGAGGTCAGTAGAAACCTCATATATAAACCCTAGAGGTCACGAGGTTAGTAGAAACCTCATATATAAACCCTAGATGTCACGAGGTCAGTAGAAACCTCATATATAAACCTATACCTCATATATAAACCCTAGGGGTCACAAGGTCAGTAGAAACCTCATATATAAACCCTAGAGGTCAGGAGGTCAGTAGAAACCTCACATATAAACCCTAGAGGTTACGAGGTCAGCAGAAACCTCATATATAAACCTATACCTCATATATAAACCCTAGAGGTTACGAGGTCAGCAGAAACCTCATATATAAACCTATACCTCATATATAAACCCTAGAGGTCACGAGGTCAGCAGAAACCTCATATATAAACCCTAGAGATCACGAGGTCAGCAGAAACCTCATATATAAACCCTAGAGGTCACGAGGTCAGTAGAAACCTCATATATAAACCTATACCTCATATATAAACCTACACCTCATATATAAACCCTAGAGGTCACGAGGTCAGTAGAAACCTCATATATAAACCCTAGAGGTCACGAGGTCAGTAGAAACCTCATATATAAACCCTAGAGGTCACAAGGTCAGTAGAAACCTCATATATAAACCCTAGAGGTCACGAGGTCAGAAGAAACCTCATATAAAAACCTATACCTCATATATAAACCCTAGAGGTCACGAGGTCAGCAGAAACCTCATATATAAACCTATACCTCATATATAAACCCTAGAGGTTACGAGGTCAGTAGAAACCTCATATATAAACCCTAGAGGTCACAAGGTCAGTAGAAACCTCATATATAAACCCTAGAGGTCACGAGGTCAGTAGAAACCTCATATATAAACCCTAGAGGTCACGAGGTCAGTAGAAACCTCATATATAAACCTATACCTCATATATAAACCCTAGAGGTCACGAGGTCAGCAGAAACCTCATATATAAACCTATACCTCATATATAAACCCTAGAGGTTACGAGGTCAGCAGAAATCTCATATATAAACCTATACCTCATATATAAACCCTAGATGTCACGAGGTTAGTAGAAACCTCATTGTCACGCCCTGGCCTTAGTATTCTTTGTTTTCTTTATTATTTTAGTTAGGTCAGGGTGTGACATGGGGAATGTTTATGTTTTGTTAGTTTTGGGTGTTTATATGGTAAAGGGGTTATGGGGTGTAGTATATTGGTTTGTGTTGAGTGTAGATGTCTAGCGTTGTCTATGTATGTTTAGTTGTCTAGGAGAGTCTATGGTTACCTGAATGAGTTCCCAATTAGAGACAGCTGATTTCGGTTGTCTCTGATTGGGAGCCTTATTTAGGGTAGCCATAGGCTCTCATTGGTTGTGAGTAATTGTCTATGTAGAACGTTTGTAGCCTGTATGTATGTGCACAACGTTTGTAGCTTCACGGTCGTTTTGTTGTTTTGTTATTTTGTATAGAGTTTTGTGTCGTGTTCATCTTCGTGTTGTTAAATAAAAGAAGATGGCTTATTTTCCAACTGCTGCATTTTGGTCCGTCAATCCGCCACACGATCGTGACAGAATTACTCACCATAGGACCAAGCGGCATGGAAGGCGGCAACAGGACCTACCTACACAGGATCTCTGGAGTTGGGAGGACGAATTGGAAGGAGATGGACCTTGGGATCAACCTGGAGAATATCGCCTCCCTCGTGAAGAGCTGGAGGCAGCGAAAGCCGAGAGGAGGCGATATGAGGAGGCAGCACGGAGACAAGGCTGGAGACCCGTGAGTACAACCCAAAAATTTCTTGGGGGGGGCCTTAAAGGGAGTGTGGCGAAGTCAGGTAGGAAACCTGCGCCTACTCCCTGTACTTACCGTGGAGAGCGGGAGTACGGGCAGACACCGTGTTACGCAGTAGAGCGCACGGTGTCTCCTGTACGCGTGCATAGCCCGGTTCGGTACATTTCAGCTCCACGTATCGGCCGGGCTAGACTGAGCGTTGAGCCGTATGTCATGAAGCCGGCCCAGCGCATCTGGTCACCAGTGCGTCTCCTCGGGCCGGCGTACATGGCACCAGCCTTACGCATGGTGTCCCCGGTTCGCCTACATAGGCCGGTGCGGGTTATTCCACCTCCCCGCACTGGTCAGGCGACGGGGAGCATACAACCAGGTAAGGTTGGGCAGGCTCGGCGTTCAAGGGAGCCAGTACGCCTGCACGGTCCGGTATTTCCGGCGCCACCTCCCCGCCCCAATCCAGTACCACCAGTGCCTCCTCCACGCACTAGCTATATGGTGCGTGTCTCCAGCCCTTTACCACCAGTGTCTAAACCACGCACCAAGCCTCCTGTGTGTCCCCAGAGTCCTGTGCGTCCTGTTGCTGCTCCCCGCACTAGCCCTGAGATGCGTGTCCCCAGCCCGGTGCCACCAGTCCCGGCACCACGCACCAGGCCTACAGTGCGCCTCAGCCGGCAGGAGTCTGCCGTCTGCACAGCGATGACTGAACTGCTCGTCTCCCCAGCGCCATCTGAGCCATCCGTCTCCCCAGCGCCATCTGAGCCATCCGTCTCCCCAGCGCCATCTGAGCCATCCGTCTGCAATGAGCCTGCAAAGCCGCCCGTCTGCCATGAGCCTGCAAAGCCGCCCGTCTGCCATGAGCCCACTGAGCCGTCCGCCAGACAGGAGCCGCTAGAGCCGCCAGCCAGACAGGAGCCGCTAGAGCCGTCCGTCAGACAGGATCTGCCAGAGCCGCCAACCAGACAGGATCTGCCAGAGCCGCCAACCAGACAGGATCTGCCAGAGCCGCCAACCAGACAGGAGCAGCCAGATCAGTCAGCCAGCCATGAGCAGCCAGATCCGTCAGCCAGCCATGAGCAGCCAGATCCGTCAGCTAGCCATGAGCAGCCAGATCCGTCAGCTAGCCATGAGCAGCCAGATCCGTCAGCTAGCCATGAGCAGCCAGATCCGTCAGCTAGCCATGAGCAGCCAGATCCGTCAGCTAGCCATGAGCAGCCAGATCCGTCAGCTAGCCATGAGCAGCCAGATCCGTCAGCTAGCCATGAGCAGCCAGATCCGTCAGCTAGCCATGAGCAGCCAGATCCGTCAGCTAGCCATGAGCAGCCAGATCCGTCAGCCAGCCATGAGCAGCCAGATCCGTCAGCCAGCCATGAGCAGCCAGATCCGTCAGCCAGCCATGAGCAGCCAGATCAGTCAGCCAGCCATGAGCAGCCAGATCAGTCAGCCAGCCATGAGCAGCCAGATCAGTCAGCCAGCCATGAGCAGCCAGATCCGTTAGCCAGCCATGAGCAGCCAGATCTGTCAGCCAGCCATGGGCCGTCCCTCAGTCCGGAGCTGCAGTCCCTCAGTCCGGAGCTGCAGTCCCTCAGTCCGGAGCTGCAGTCCCTCAGTCCGGAGCTGCCATTCCTCAGTCCGGAGCTGCCATTCCTCAGTCCGGAGCTGCCATTCCTCAGTCCGGAGCTGCCCCTTACCCTGGTGCTGCCCCTTACCCTGGTGCTGCCCCTTACCCTGGTGCTGCCCCTTACCCTGGTACTGCCCCTTACCCTGGTACTGCCCCTGACCCTGGTACTGCCCCTTACCCTGGTACTGGCCCTTAGTCCGGAGCTGTCCCTTAATGCAATGGGATTAATGTGGAGAGGGGTCATTTTGAAGAGGCTAAGGAGGTGGTTAGGGACTGTGGTGAAGTGGGGACCACGACCAGAGCCGGAGCCGCCACCGTGGAGGGAAGCCCACCCAGACCCTCCCCTAGACTGTGTATGGTGCGCCCGGAGTTCGCGCCTCAAGGGGGGGGCTATGTCACGCCCTGGCCTTAGTATTCTTTGTTTTCTTTATTATTTTAGTTAGGTCAGGGTGTGACATGGGGAATGTTTATGTTTTGTTAGTTTTGGGTGTTTATATGGTAAAGGGGTTATGGGGTGTAGTATATGGGTTTGTGTTGAGTGTAGATGTCTAGCGTTGTCTATGTATGTTTAGTTGTCTAGGAGAGTCTATGGTTACCTGAATGAGTTCCCAATTAGAGACAGCTGATTTCGGTTGTCTCTGATTGGGAGCCTTATTTAGGGTAGCCATAGGCTCTCATTGGTTGTGAGTAATTGTCTATGTAGAACGTTTGTAGCCTGTATGTATGTGCACAACGTTTGTAGCTTCACGGTCGTTTTGTTGTTTTGTTATTTTGTATAGAGTTTTGTGTCGTGTTCATCTTCGTGTTGTTAAATAAAAGAAGATGGCTTATTTTCCAACTGCTGCATTTTGGTCCGTCAATCCGCCACACGATCGTGACACTCATATATAAACCTATACCTCATATATAAACCCTAGAGGTCACGAGGTCAGCAGAAACCTCATATATTAACCTATACCTCATATATAAACCCTAGAGGTCACAAGGTCAGTAGAAACCTCATATATAAACCCTAGAGGTCACGAGGTCAGCAGAAACCTCATATATAAACCTATACCTCATATATAAACCCTAGAGGTTACGAGGTCAGCAGAAACCTCATATATAAACCTATACCTCATATATAAACCCTAGAGGTCACGAGGTCAGTAGAAACCTCATATATAAACCCTAGAGGTCACAAGGTCAGTAGAAACCTCATATATAAACCCTAGAGGTCACGAGGTCAGCAGAAACCTCATATATAAACCCTAGAGGTCACGAGGTCAGTAGAAACCTCATATATAAACACTAGAGGTCACGAGGTCATCAGAAACCTCATAGATAAACCCTAGAGGTCACGAGGTCAGCAGAAACCTCATATGTAAGCCCTAGAGGTCATGAGGTCAGTAGAAACCTCATATATAAACCCTAGAGGTCACGAGGTCAGTAGAAACCTCATATATAAACCCTAGAGGTCACGAGATCAGTAGAAACCTCATATATAAACCCTAGCGGTCACGAGGTCAGCAGAAACCTCATATATAAACCCTAGAGGTCACGAGGTCAGCAGAAATCTCATATAAAAACCTATACCTCATATATAAACCCTAGAGGTCACGAGGTCAGCAGAAACCTCATATATAAACCTATACCTCATATATAAACCCTAGAGGTTACGAGGTCAGTAGAAACCTCATATATAAACCCTAGAAGTCACAAGGTCAGTAGAAACCTCATATATAAACCCTAGAGGTCACAAGGTCAGTAGAAACCTCATATATAAACCCTAGAGGTCACGAGGTCAGTAGAAACCTCATATATAAACCCTAGAGGTCACGAGGTCAGTAGAAACCTCATATTAACCCTAGAGGTCACAAGGTCAGTAGAAACCTCATATATAAACCTATACCTCATATATAAACCCTAGAGGTCACGAGGTCAGCAGAAACCTCATATATAAACCTATACCTCATATATAAACCCTAGAGGTTACGAGGTCAGCAGAAATCTCATATATAAACCTATACCTCATATATAAACCCTAGATGTCACGAGGTTAGTAGAAACCTCATATATAAACCTATACCTCATATATAAACCCTAGAGGTCACGAGGTCAGCAGAAACCTCATATATTAACCTATACCTCATATATAAACCCTAGAGGTCACAAGGTCAGTAGAAACCTCATATATAAACCCTAGAGGTCACGAGGTCAGCAGAAACCTCATATATAAACCTATACCTCATATATAAACCCTAGAGGTTACGAGGTCAGCAGAAACCTCATATATAAACCTATACCTCATATATAAACCCTAGAGGTCACGAGGTCAGCAGACTGATAGTTTACTCCCATCCATCTCTCCTCTAATAATACAAATATATCAACTAATAAAGAACGTTGAGGTTACACTAATCAGGCTCGGGGTCAGAGGTTAAGTGTCGAGTCTTAACGGGACCTCTGACACATCATTAAATCGGCCGTGTTCAACCGCAGTTAGGAATTGTCACAGCGCCAGCACAATCTGCCTGGGATTACCGAGCGACCGCAAATCATTAGGCTGATCAATAACTGTTTTCTGATGGTAGAGCAGAGACAGGGACGCAGATCACACACACACACACACACACACACACACACACACACACACACACACACACACACACACACACACACACACACACACACACACACACACACACACACACACACACACACACGTTAAGAGAGAGCAGCATCAGAGTGATTAGCCAAGCAAAGAGACGTAGAGATTATATTAAATGAAGTCAGAATGTACAGTGATCTGACTAGTGTAGTGAATACATTGGGATTAGTCACACACACACACACACACACACACACACACACACACACACACACACACACACACACACACACACACACACACACACTAGGTGAGTAGTGTACAGTAATATTTAGATATTGCATTGTGATTAGTTTAGCTGGGTACAGTAGCAGTGTTGGAAGGCCAGATGGCTGAGGGATTTATGGAGAGAGGAGAAGAGAGGGATGGATGGAGAGAGGAGAAGAGAGGGATGGATGGAGAGAGGAGAAGAGAGGGATGGATGGAGAGAGGAGAAGAGAGGGATGGATGGAGAGAGGAGAAGAGAGGGATGGATGGAGAGAGGGGAAGAGAGGGATGGATGGAGAGAGGAGACGAGAGGGATGGATGGAGAGAGGGGAAGAGAGGGATGGATGGAGAGAGGAGACGAGAGGGATGGATGGAGAGAGGAGAACAGAGGGATGGATGGAGAGAGGAGAAGAGAGGGATGGATGGAGAGAAGAGAAGAGAGGGATGGATGGAGAGAGGAGAACAGAGGGATGGATGGAGAGAGGAGAAGAGAGGGATGGATGGAGAGAGGAGAAGAGAGGGATGGATGGAGAGAAGAGAAGAGAGGGATGGATGGAGAGAGGAGAACAGAGGGATGGATGGAGAGAGGAGAACAGAGGGATGGATGGAGAGAGGAGAACAGAGGGATGGATGGAGAGAGGAGAACAGAGGGATGGATGGAGAGAGGAGAAGAGAGGGATGGATGGAGAGAGGAGAAGAGAGGGATGGATGGAGAGAGGAGAAGAGAGGGATGGATGGAGAGAGGAAGAGAGGGATGGATGGATGGAGAGAAGAGAAGAGAGGGATGGATGGAGAGAGGAGAAGAGAGGGATGGATGGATGGAGGAGAAGAGAGGGATGGATGGAGAGAGGAGAAGAGAGGGATGGATGGAGAGAGGAAGAGAGGGATGGATGGAGAGAGGAGAAGAGAGGGATGGATGGAGAGAGGAAGAGAGGGATGGATGGAGAGAGGAGAAGAGAGGGATGGATGGAGAGAAGAGAAGAGAGGGATGGATGGAGAGAGGAGAACAGAGGGATGGATGGAGAGAGGAGAACAGAGGGATGGATGGAGAGAAGAGAAGAGAGGGATGGATGGAGAGAGGAGAAGAGAGGGATGGATGGAGAGAAGAGAAGAGAGGGATGGATGGAGAGAAGAGAAGAGGGATGGATGGAGAGAGGAGAAGAGAGGGATGGATGGAGAGAAGAGAAGAGAGGGATGGATGGAGAGAGGAGAAGAGAGGGATGGATGGAGAGAGGAGAAGAGAGGGACAGATGGAGAGAGGAGACGAGAGGGATGGATGGAGAGAGGAGAAGAGTGGGATGGATGGAGAGAGGAGAAGAGAGGGATGGATGGAGAGAGGAGAAGAGAGGGATGGATGGAGAGAGGAGAAGAGAGGGATTTATGGAGAGAGGAGAAGAGAGGGATGGATGGAGAGAAGAGAAGAGAGGGATGATGGAGAGAAGAGAGGGATAGATGGAGAGAAGAGAAGAGAGGGATGGATGGAGAGAGGAGAACAGAGGGATGGATGGAGAGAGGAGAAGAGAGGGATGGATGGAGAGAGGAGAAGAAAGGGATGGATGGAGAGAGGAGAAGAGAGGGATGGATGGAGAGAGGAGAAGAGAGGGATGGATGGAGATAAGAGAAGAGAGGGATGGATGGAGAGAAGAGAAGAGAGGGATGGATGGAGAGAGGAGAAGAGTGGGATGGATGGAGAGAGGAGAAGAGAGGGATGGATGGAGATAAGAGAAGAGAGGGATGGATGGAGAGAAGAGAAGAGAGGGATGGATGGAGAGAGGAGAAGAGAGGGATGGATGGAGAGAGGAGAAGAGACAGAAAAAAACTTGTTTTTAAATGGTAACATTGTGACTAGGAACAGGAACAGTATTATAGTCCAGTCCAGTTGGTCACCAGACAGATGGACTGTAACATTGTGACTAGGAACAGGAACAGTATTATAGTCCAGTTGGTCACCAGACAGATGGAGTGACAGTAGAAGAGACAGAGATGAACAACAGATAACAGATGACGGGGGAATAATATCTGCTACAAGGGAAACAGTGACTTCCTATTGGAGCCAAGGGCTTAAATCAAGGATAACAGGCTTCTATTGGAGCCAAGGGCTTAAATCAGGGATAACAGGCTTCTATTGGAGCCAAGGGCTTAAATCAAGGATAACAGGCTTCTATTCAAGTCAAGGGCTTAAATCAAGGATAACAGGCTTCTATTGGAGCCAAGGGCTTAAATCAAGGATAACAGGCTTCTATTGGAGCCAAGGGCTTAAATCAAGGATAACAGGCTTCTATTGGAGTCAAGGGCTTAAATCAAGGATAACAGGCTTCTATTGGAGCCAAGGCCTTAAATCAAGGATTACAGGCTTCTATTGGAGCCAAGGGCTTAAATCAAGGATAACAGGCTTCTATTCAAGTCAAGGGCTTAAATCAAGGATAACAGGCTTCTATTCAAGTCAAGGGCTTAAATCAAGGATAACAGGCTTCTATTGGAGCCAAGGGCTTAAATCAAGGATAACAGGCTTCTATTGGAGCCAAGGGCTTAAATCAAGGATAACAGGCTTCTATTGGAGCCAAGGGCTTAAATCAAGGATAACAGGCTTCTATTGGAGCCAAGGGCTTAAATCAAGGATAACAGGCTTCTATTGGAGCCAAGGGCTTAAATCAAGGATAACAGGCTTCTATTGGAGCCAAGGGCTTAAATCAGGGATAACAGGCTTCTATTGGAGCCAAGGCCTTAAATCAAGGATAACAGGCTTCTATTGGAGCCAAGGGCTTAAATCAGGGATAACAGGCTTCTATTGGAGCCAAGGGCTTAAATCAGGGATAACAGGCTTCTATTGGAGCCAAGGCCTTAAATCAGGGATAACAGGCTTCTATTGGAGCCAAGGGCTTAAATCAGGGATAACAGGCTTCTATTGGAGCCAAGGGCTTAAATCAGGGATAGCAGGCTTCTATTGGAGCCAAGGGCTTAAATCAAGGATAACAGGCTTCTATTGGAGCCAAGGGCTTAAATCAAGGATAACAGGCTTCTATTGGAGCCAAGGGCTTAAATCAAGGATAACAGGCTTCTATTGGAGCCAAGGGCTTAAATCAAGGATAACAGGCTTCTATTGGAGCCAAGGGCTTAAATCAAGGATAACAGGCTTCTATTGGAGCCAAGGGCTTAAATCAGGGATAACAGGCTTCTATTGGAGCCAAGGCCTTAAATCAAGGATAACAGGCTTCTATTGGAGCCAAGGGCTTAAATCAGGGATAACAGGCATCTATTGGAGCCAAGGCCTTAAATCAAGGATAACAGGCTTCTATTGGAGCCAAGGGCTTAAATCAGGGATAACAGGCTTCTATTGGAGCCAAGGGCTTAAATCAGGGATAACAGGCTTCTATTGGAGCCAAGGCCTTAAATCAGGGATAACAGGCTTCTATTGGAGCCAATGGCTTAAATCAGGGATAACAGGCTTCTATTGGAGCCAAGGGCTTAAATCAAGGATAACAGGCTTCTATTGGAGCCAAGGCCTTAAATCAGGGATAACAGGCTTCTATTGGAGCCAAGGGCTTAAATCAGGGATAACAGGCTTCTATTGGAGCCAAGGGCTTAAATCAGGGATAACAGGCTTCTATTGGAGCCAAGGGCTTAAATCAGGGATAACAGGCTTCTATTGGAGCCAAGGCCTTAAGTCAGGGATAACAGGCTTCTATTGGAGCCAAGGGCTTAAATCAGGGATAACAGGCTTCTATTGGAGCCAAGGGCTTAAATCAGGGATAGCAGGCTTCTATTGGAGCCAAGGCCTTAAATCAAGGATAACAGGCTTCTATTGGAGCCAAGGCCTTAAATCAAGGATAACAGGCTTCTATTGGAGCCAAGGGCTTGAATCAAGGATAACAGGCTTCTATTGGAGCCAAGGGCTTAAATCAAGGATAACAGGCTTCTATTGGAGCCAAGGGCTTAAATCAAGGATAACAGGCTTCTATTGGAGCCAAGGGCTTAAATCAGGGATAACAGGCTTCTATTGGAGCCAAGGGCTTAAGTCAGGGATAACAGGCTTCTATTGGAGCCAAGGGCTTAAATCAAGGATAACAGGCTTCTATTGGAGCCAAGGGCTTAAATCAAGGATAACAGGCTTCTATTGGAGCCAAGGCCTTAGATCAAGGATTACAGGCTTCTATTGGAGCCAAGGGCTTAAATCAAGGATAACAGGCTTCTATTCAAGTCAAGGGCTTAAATCAAGGATAACAGGCTTCTATTGGAGCCAAGGGCTTAAATCAAGAATAACAGGCTTCTATTGGAGCCAAGGGCTTAAATCAAGGATAACAGGCTTCTATTGGAGCCAAGGGCTTAAATCAAGGATAACAGGCTTCTATTGGAGCCAAGGGCTTAAATCAAGGATAACAGGCTTCTATTGGAGCCAAGGCCTTAAATCAAGGATTACAGGCTTCTATTGGAGCCAAGGGCTTAAATCAAGGATAACAGGCTTCTATTCAAGTCAAGGGCTTAAATCAAGGATAACAGGCTTCTATTGGAGCCAAGGGCTTAAATCAAGAATAACAGGCTTCTATTGGAGCCAAGGGCTTAAATCAAGGATAACAGGCTTCTATTGGAGCCAAGGGCTTAAATCAAGGATAACAGGCTTCTATTGGAGCCAAGGGCTTAAATCAAGGATAACAGGCTTCTATTGGAGCCAACGGCTTAAATCAAGGATAACAGGCTTCTATTGGAGCCAAGGGCTTAAATCAGGGATAACAGGCTTCTATTGGAGTCAAGGGCTTAAATCAAGGATAACAGGCTTCTATTGGAGCCAAGGCCTTAAATCAAGGATTACAGGCTTCTATTGGAGCCAAGGGCTTAAATCAAGGATAACAGGCTTCTATTCAAGTCAAGGGCTTAAATCAAGGATAACAGGCTTCTATTGGAGCCAAGGGCTTAAATCAAGGATAACAGGCTTCTATTGGAGCCAAGGGCTTAAATCAAGGATAACAGGCTTCTATTGGAGCCAAGGGCTTAAATCAAGGATAACAGGCTTCTATTGGAGCCAAGGGCTTAAATCAAGGATAACAGGCTTCTATTGGAGCCAAGGGCTTAAATCAAGGATAACAGGCTTCTATTGGAGCCAAGGGCTTAAATCAAGGATTACAGGCTTCTATTGGAGCCAAGGGCTTAAATCAAGGATAACAGGCTTCTATTGGAGTCAAGGGCTTAAATCAAGGATAACAGGCTTCTATTGGAGCCAAGGCCTTAAATCAAGGATTACAGGCTTCTATTGGAGCCAAGGGCTTAAATCAAGGATAACAGGCTTCTATTCAAGTCAAGGGCTTAAATCAAGGATAACAGGCTTCTATTGGAGCCAAGGGCTTAAATCAAGGATAACAGGCTTCTATTGGAGCCAAGGGCTTAAATCAAGGATAACAGGCTTCTATTGGAGCCAAGGGCTTAAATCAAGGATAACAGGCTTCTATTGGAGCCAAGGGCTTAAATCAAGGATAACAGGCTTCTATTGGAGCCAAGGGCTTAAATCAGGGATAACAGGCTTCTATTGGAGTCAATGGCTTAAATCAAGGATAACAGGCTTCTATTGGAGCCAAGGCCTTAAATCAAGGATTACAGGCTTCTATTGGAGCCAAGGGCTTAAATCAAGGATAACAGGCTTCTATTCAAGTCAAGGGCTTAAATCAGGGATAACAGGCTTCTATTGGAGCCAAGGGCTTAAATCAAGGATAACAGGCTTCTATTGGAGCCAAGGGCTTAAATCAAGGATAACAGGCTTCTTTTGGAGCCAAGGGCTTAAATCAAGGATAACAGGCTTCTATTGGAGCCAAGGGCTTAAATCAAGGATAACAGGCTTCTATTGGAGCCATGGGCTTAAATCAAGGATAACAGGCTTCTATTGGAGCCAAGGGCTATAATCAGGGATAACAGGCTTCTATTGGAGCCAAGGCCTTAAATCAAGGATAACAGGCTTCTATTGGAGCCAAGGGCTTAAATCAGGGATAACAGGCTTCTATTGGAGCCAAGGGCTTAAATCAGGGATAACAGGCTTCTATTGGAGCCAAGGCCTTAAATCAGGGATAACAGGCTTCTATTGGAGCCAAGGGCTTAAATCAGGGATAACAGGCTTCTATTGGAGCCAAGGGCTTAAATCAGGGATAGCAGGCTTTTATTGGAGCCAAGGCCTTAAATCAAGGATAACAGGCTTCTATTGGAGCCAAGGCCTTAAATCAAGGATAACAGGCTTCTATTGGAGCCAAGGCCTTAAATCAAGGATAACAGGCTTCTATTGGAGCCAAGGGCTTAAATCAAGGATAACAGGCTTCTATTGGAGCCAAGGCCTTAAATCAAGGATAACAGGCTTCTATGGGAGCCAAGGCCTTAAATCAGGGATAACAGGCTTCTATTGGAGCCAAGGGCTTAAATCAAGGATAACAGGCTTCTATTGGAGCCAAGGCCTTAAATCAAGGATAACAGGCTTCTATTGGAGCCAAGGCCTTAAATCAGGGATAACAGGCTTCTATTGGAGCCAAGGCCTTAAATCAAGGATAACAGGCTTCTATGGGAGCCAAGGGCTTAAATCAAGGATAACAGGCTTCTATGGGAGCCAAGGGCTTAAATCAGGGATAACAGGTTTCTATTGGAGCTAAGGGCTTAAATCAAGGATAACAGGCTTTCCATCTCTCTGGGTTGTTTCTCCAGATCACACGCGTTGAAGCCA
This sequence comes from Salvelinus fontinalis, assembly GCF_029448725.1. NCBI lineage: Eukaryota > Metazoa > Chordata > Actinopteri > Salmoniformes > Salmonidae > Salvelinus > Salvelinus fontinalis. The sequence continues at coordinate 969,691 of NW_026600226.1, forward strand.
CTCTCAGACATTTCTGCCTGGGAAACATTCATCAAAAATAGTTTTTTAAAATCCATTGTATTAGATTCGTGATGGTCTGTCTCTCCGTTAGTAACAGGGGACATAACGGGGTTGAATGCACCACAGCGCCCTCCAGTGTTCAGACCAACTATTACATCATAGGATGTCTTCCATAACGTGAAACGTGTTATACTATTCATTTATTGAGCAAAGAATTCAAACCAACCCGATGTCAAGAACTAAAACGTCATTGTGGATGTCATTACAGACCTTTTCTTTTCTTTTTTTCTACTGTGTTATTGACTGTATGTTTGTTTACGTGTTGTTGTTTGTGTCAAACTGTTTTATCTCGGCCAGGTCACAGTTGTAAATGAGAACTTGTTCTCAACTAGCCTACCTGGTTAAATAAAGGTGTAATAAAATAAAAAAATAAAAAAGCCAACCCGATGTCAAGAACTAAAACGTCATTGTGATGTCATTATTCAAAAGGACAATCTGGGATTCAAACAGAAATAAACAAACATGGGATGTACCCAATCCCAGATTAACCCTTTTTAGGTAAAGTCAATCTGGTGTCAAGGATTCATATGGCAGGAAATGATGATGAGGCTGTGGAATCTTGGGTGGATCTGAGGACGCCACGGCGACAGACAGAAGGACATTATGGTCTGGTGACCAGAGCCAGAGTAAAAAGGCAGGACACACAGGAAGTGATTTATTCATGTTGTTTCCCTGTTCCCAGTAACAGGACCCAATAGGCCCAGTAGCAGCTCGTTGTAAAACTCCTTCCTCTCAGCTTCCATGCAGAGATTGATGGAGAGTTTTCAACTGCATTAAAGAGACACAAACAACAAAAAAAGGAGGTCATTTTGGCTCCGTTGGCTCAACAATTACAGCAGTTTCTCATATCCCTGCTGTTGACTGGTGGGCTGACAGGGAAACTAATCCTCACACAGACACTAATTCCTTATAAACACTGTTGTATTACGTGAAAATATGTCGTCGTCCCCCCCCCCCCCCCCCGCATGATTCTGGCAGCGGAACGTTGATGATTTAGGGCCACTACTCCTGTCTCAAACTGTGTCTGCTCTGCTGCGGGGCCGAAGCTGTGTGTGTGTGTGTGTATGTGCTGCGGGGCCGAAGCTGTGTGTGTGTGTGTGTGTGTGTGTGTGTGTGTGTGTGCGTGCTGCGGGGCCGAGGCTGTGTGTGTGTGTGTGTGTGTGTGTGTGTGTGCTGCGGGGCCGAGGCTGTGTGTGTGTGTGTGTGTGCTGCGGGGCCGAGGCTGTGTGTGTGTGTGTGTGTATGTGTGTCTTGAGGGGCTTGGCTTGTTAAAGGATGTCGGGGTATAAATACTAAATTAATCATATTTTGGCTCAACTTGCGGGGCCTGCTGAAATGTGCTTATGGAGGCCCGTGATCACATAAAATATTAACAGCTATGTTTTTCTAACAACTGGCAGGAGGGTGGAGGATGAGGAGGGGGGTCTCCTTCCTCATGACATCAGAGGAAGAGAGCTTCGATATGTTGTTGTGACTTCTTTCTACAAAACAGATGCAATTCATTAATTGATATGCAACAAAAAAATACTCCGGTCTTGTGAAATGTAGGCCTGTGATGCTGTTGTTCAAATGACTGTGAATAAATACATTGGAAAGTGAGATGTCTGCTGTGACTCTGTGGCCCAGTGTAAAGTCTGATGTGACTCTGTGGCCCAGTGTAAAGTCTGATGTGACTCTGTGGCCCTGTGTAAAGTATGATGTGACTCTGTGGCCCTGTGTAAAGTGAGATGTCTGATGTGACTCTGTGGCCCAGTGTAAAGTATGATGTGATTCTGTGGCCCTGTGTAAAGTCTGCTGTGACTCTGTGGCCCTGTGTAAAGTCTGATGTGACTCTGTAGCCCAGTGTAAAGTCTGATGTGACTCTCTGGCCCAGTGTAAAGTCTGATGTGACTCTGTGGCCCTGTGTAAAGTCTGATGTGACTCTGTGGCCCTGTGTAAAGTCTGATGTGACTCTGTGGCCCTGTGTAAAGTCTGATGTGACTCTGTGGCCCTGTGTAAAGTCTGATGTGACTCTGTGGCCCTGTGTAAAGTCTGATGTGACTCTGTGGCCCTGTGTAAAGTCTGATGTGACTCTGTAACCCAGTGTAAAGTCTGATGTGACTCTGTGGCCCTGTGTAAAGTGAGATGTCTGATGTGACTCTGTAGCCCAGTGTAAAGTCTGATGTGACTCTGTGGCCCAGTGTAAAGTCTGATGTGACTCTGTGGCCCAGTGTAAAGTCTGATGTGACTCTGTGGCCCTGTGTAAAGTGAGATGTCTGATGTGACTCTGTAGCCCAGTGTAAAGTCTGATGTGACTCTGTGGCCCTGTGTAAAGTCTGATGTGACTCTGTGGCCCAGTGTAAAGTCTGATGTGACTCTGTGGCCCAGTGTAAAGTCTGATGTGACTCTGTGGCCCAGTGTAAAGTCTGATGTGACTCTGTGGCCCTGTGTAAAGTGAGATGTCTGATGTGACTCTGTAGCCCAGTGTAAAGTCTGATGTGACTCTGTGGCCCTGTGTAAAGTCTGATGTGACTCTGTGGCCCAGTGTAAAGTCTGATGTGACTCTGTGGCCCAGTGTAAAGTCTGATGTGACTCTGTGGCCCAGTGTAAAGTCTGATGTGACTCTGTGACCCTGTGTAAAGTCTGATGTGACTCTGTGGCCCAGTGTAAAGTCTGATGTGACTCTGTGACCCTGTGTAAAGTCTGATGTGACTCTGTGGCCCTGTATAAAGTCTGATGTGACTCTGTGGCCCTGTGTAAAGTCTGATGTGACTCTGTGGCCCTGTATAAAGTCTAATGTGACTCTGTGGCCCTGTGTAAAGTCTGGTGTGACTCTGTGGCCCAGTGTAAAGTCTGATGTGACTCTGTAGCCCAGTGTAAAGTCTGGTGTGACTCTGTAGCCCAGTGTAAAGTCTGCTGTGACTCTGTAGCCCTGTGTAAAGTCTGATGTGACTCTGTAGCCCAGTGTAAAGTCTGGTGTGACTCTGTAGCCCAGTGTAAAGTCTGGTGTGACTCTGTAGCCCAGTGTAAAGTCTGATGTGACTCTGTAGCCCTGTGTAAAGTCTGGTGTGACTCTGTAGCCCAGTGTAAAGTCTGATGTGACTGTAGCCCAGTGTAAAGTCTGGTGTGACTCTGTAGCCCCGTGTAAAGTGAGATGCCCATAGGGCAATATATAGGGAATAGGGTTCTGTTTGAAACACACCCTTACACTCATCACAACACTCAGGTGCATCAGTCTTGTGCACAGTCATCAGTCTGTAAGGTTGTTAAGACATACAGTACCAGTTTGGTTTGAAAACACCTACTCATTCAAGTTTTTTTTTTTATTACTATTTTCTACATTGTAGAATAATAGTGAAGACATCAAAACTATGAAATAACACATATGGAATCATGTAGTAACCAAAAAAAGTGTTTAACAAATCAAAATATATTTTAGATTCTTCAAAGTAGCCACCCTTTGCCTTGATGACAGCGTTGCACACTCTTGACATTCTCTCAACCAGCTTCATGAGGAATGCTTTTCCAACAGTCTTGAAGGAGTTCCCACATATGCTGAGCACGTGTTGGCTGCTTTTCCTTCACTCTGCGGTCCAACTCATCCCAAACCATCTCAAGTGGGTTGAGGTCATGAATAAGGACCCTGGTCTGTAGCTTTGTGAATAAGGACCCTGGTCTGTAGCTTTGTGAATACGGACCCTGGCCTGTAGCTTTGTGAATAAGGACCCTGGTCTGTTGCTTTGTGAATACGGACCTTGGTCTGTCGCTTTGTGAATACGGACCCTGGTCTGTAGCTTTGTGAATAAGGACCCTGGTCTGTAGCTTTTCGAATAAGGACCCTGGCCTGTAGCTTTGTGAATAAGGACCCTGGCCTGTAGCTTTGTGAATGAGGACCCTGGCCTGTAGCTTTGTGAATAAGGACCCTGGCCTGTAGCTTTGTGAATAAGGACCCTGGCCTGTAGCTTTGTGAATAAGGACCCTGGCCTGTAGCTTTGTGAATAAGGACCCTGGCCTGTAGCTTTGTGAATAAGGACCCTGGCCTGTAGCTTTGTGAATAAAGACCCTGGCTGCTCCTCCATGGTAACAGTAGACCAATGAGACTGCTCCTCCATGGTAACAGTAGGCCAATGAGGCTGCTCCTCCATGGTAACAGTAGGCCAATGAGGCTGCTCCTCCATGGTAACAGTAGGCCAATGAGGCTGCTCCTCCATGGTAACAGTAGGCCAATGAGGCTGCTCCTCCATGGTAACAGTAGGCCAATGAGGCTGCTCCTCCATGGTAACAGTAGGCCAATGAGGCTGCTCCTCCATGGTAACAGTAGGCCAATGAGGCTGCTCCTCCATGGTAACAGTAGGCCAATGAGGCTGCTCCTCCATGGTAACAGTAGGCCAATGAGGCTGCTCCTCCATGGTAACAGTAGGCCAATGAGGCTGCTCCTCCATGGTAACAGTAGGCCAATGAGACTGCTCCTCCATGGTAACAGTAGGCCAATGAGGCTGCTCCTCCAAGGACTGGATCTCTTAGAACCCCACAGGACTGGATCTTTTAGAACCCCACAGGACTGGATCTTTTAGAACCCCACAGGACTGGATCTTTTAGAACCCCACAGGACTGGATCTTTTAGAACCCCACAGGACTGGATCTTTTAGAACCCCACAGGACTGGATCTTTTAGAACCCTACAGGACCGGATCTTTTAGAACCCCACAGGACCGGATCTTTTAGAACCCCACAGGACCGGATCTTTTAGAACCCTACAGGACCGGATCTTTTAGAACCCTACAGGACTGGAATGTTAGACTGAGGGAACAGAGCTGAGGACAGGGGGATGCAGAGAGCGGAGGGGGGGCAGTTTATCTCCTCTGTGTGTGTGTGTGTGTGTGTGAGAGCAAAGCGTTGGGGGGTAAATGAGGGTTCAGAGGGAGGTGGACCATGGCGAGGGAGGGGGCCTGTTTAAGGGTGCCACGCTGGGAGACAGACGGGTGTTACAATACAATCTACAGAGAGAAGAGGGCTAACTGATAAACGCTAACAGAAAATAGGTGCATGAGCAAATGTCATTTCTCATCATTATCCGCGCGACCGTGACAGGCACCGGAGAGGAGAGGCGACATCATCAGACGGCCTCTGCTCCCTGATTGGGTTATTTGTCCGCTCTTATGCAAATGAGACGGGACAGAGGCTGCCGTGAGCAGTCAGGTGGGACGCTCCTTCACAGCAGGACAGGTAGGTGTACAGGACAAGCAGACAGTTAGAAGTCCTTCACGGCAGGACAGGTAGGTGAACAGGACAAGCAGCCAGTTAGAAGTCCTTCACAGCAGGACAGGTAGGTGTACAGGACAAGCAGCCAGTTAGAAGTCCTTCACAGCAGGACAGGTAGGTGTACAGGACAAGCAGCCAGTTAGAAGTCCTTCACAGCAGGACAGGTAGGTGTACAGGACAAGCAGACAGTTAGAAGGCCTTCACAGCAGGACAGGTAGGTGTACAGGACAAGCAGACAGTTAGAAGTCCTTCACAGCAGGACAGGTAGGTGTACAGGACAAGCAGACAGTTAAAAGTCCTTCACGGCGGTACAGGTAGGTGTACAGGACAAGCAGACAGTTAGAAGTCCTTCACGGCAGGACAGGTAGGTGTACAGGACAAGCAGACAGTTAGAAGTCCTTCACGGCAGGACAGGTAGGTGTACAGGACAAGCAGACAGTTAGAAGTCCTTCACGGCAGGACAGGTAGGTGTACAGGACAAGCAGACAGTTAGAAGTCCTTCACGGCAGGACAGGTAGGTGTACAGGACAAGCAGACAGTTAGAAGTCCTTCACGGCAGGACAGGTAGGTGTACAGGACAAGCAGACAGTTAGAAGTCCTTCACGGCAGGACAGGTAGGTGTACAGGACAAGCAGACAGTTAGAAGTCCTTCACGGCAGGACAGGTACAGCTCCTTCACAAAGTATTCACACCCATTGACTTTTTTTCCACAATTTGTGTGGTGTTAGAAATGTATTAAAATGTAGCTTTATTTATTTAATAACCTATTAACTGTTCCCTACCGAGTGGCGCAGCGGTCCGAGGCACTGCATCTCAGTGGTAGAGGCGTCACTACAGACCCAGGGTTCGATCACGGGCTGTATGACAACTGGCCGTGAATCCCGTAGGGCGGCGCACAATTGACCGAGCGTCGTCCGGGTTAGGGAAGAGTTTGGGCGTCATTGTAAAGTAACAATTTGTTCTTAATTGACTTGCCTATTTCAAAATAAAGGTTAAAATAAAATATAAAGCACATTTTTCTGAAAACTGAAATGTCAAGTCAAGTATTCAACTTCTTTGTTATGGCTAAATAAATTCAGGGGTAAAAATGTGCTTAACAAGTCACAAGTTTCATGGACTCAGTCTGTGTGCAATAATAGTGTTGAACATGATTGTGGAATGACTACCTCACACAAACATACATCTGTAAGGTCCCCCAGTCAAGCAGTGAATTTCAAACCACAGATTCAACCACCAGGTTGACCAGGGAGGTTTTCCAATCCTCACAAAGGGCCCCTATTCGTAGATGGGTAAAAAAAAAACAAAAAAAAAAACAGACATTGAATATCCCTTTGGTGCATGGTGAATTTATCAATTACACTTTGGATGGTGTATCAGTACACCCAGTCACTACAAAGATACAGGCGTCCTTCCTGACTAAGTTGCCGGAGAGGAAGGAAACCGCTCAGGGATTTCACCGTGAGGCCGCTGGTGACTTTAAAACAGTTACAGAGTTTAATGGCTGTGATAGTAGAGAACTGAGGATGGATCAACAACATTGTAGTTACTCCACAATACTAACCTAAATGACAGAGAGAAAAGAAGGAAGCCTGTACAGAATAAAAATATTCCAAAACATGCTTCCTGTTTGCAATAAGGCACTAAAGTAATACTGCAAAAATGTGGCAAAGAAATTATTTTTTTCCTGAATGCAAAGTGTTACGTTTGGGGTAAATTCAATACAACACATTACGGAATACCACTCTCCATATTTTCAAGCATAGTGGTGGCTGCATCATGTTATGGGTATGCTTGTCATCATTAAGGGCTGGTGAGTTTTTCAGGATTAAAAAGAAAGAAACGGACTGGAGCTAAGCACAGGAAGAATCCTAGAGGGAAACCTGGTTCAGTCTGCTTTCCACCAGACACTGGGAGAGGAGTTCACCTTTCAGCAGGACAATAAACCTAAAACACAAGGCCAAAATCTACACTGGAGTTACTTACCAAGAAGACAGTGAATGTTCCTGAGTGGCCGAGTTACTGTTGACCTAAATCTATTTTAAAATCTATGTCAAGACCTGAAAATAGTTGTCAAGCAATGATCAACAACCAATTTGACAGAGCTTGAAGAAGTTTGACAATAATAAAATGGGCAAATGTTCCACAATCTCTTAGAATCTTACCCAGAAAGACTCTCAGCTGTAATCACCGCCAAAAGGTGCTTCTACAAAGTATTGACTCTGGGGGGGTGAAAACTTAGGTAAATGAGATTACTGTATTTCTGTAATACAACAAATAAAATATCTAAAAACATGTTTTCACTTTGTCATTATGGGGTATTGTGTGTAGATGGGTCAGGACAGGCAGGTGTACAGGCGGCAGGACAGGCAGGTGTACAGGCAGGTGTACAGGCAGGTGTACAGGCGGCAGGACAGGCAGGTGTACAGGCGGCAGGACAGGCAGGTGTACAGGCGGCAGGACAGGCAGGTGTACAGGCGGCAGGACAGGCAGGTGTACAGGCAGGTGTACAGGCAGGTGTACAGGCAGGTGTACAGGCAGGTGTACAGGCGGCAGGACAGGCAGGTGTACAGGCGGCAGGACAGGCAGGTGTACAGGCGGCAGGACAGGCAGGTGTACAGGCGCCAGGACAGGCAGGTGTACAGGCGCCAGGACAGGCAGGTGTACAGGCGCCAGGACAGGCAGGTGTACAGGCGGCAGGACAGGCAGGTGTACAGGCGGCAGGACAGGCAGGTGTACAGGCGGCAGGACAGGCAGGTGTACAGGCGGCAGGACAGGCAGGTGTACAGGCGGCAGGACAGGCAGGAGTACAGGCGGCAGGACAGGCAGGTGTACAGGCGACAGGACAGGCTGGTGTACAGGTGCCAGGACAGGCGTACAGCCGCAACAACCTGTTATATAGACACATTATAAGTGCTACAGGACCTCCATTGAAATGGTCACATCATTACTCAGAGAAGTGACCAAGTAAACATGTATTCATGTTTTATATATAAACATAACTGACTACAAATCACCACAAATGTATTCCAAATCACGTCATTAACATTTCAAAAAGTAAAATCCTAAATGCATTGTTAATCAGGAGAGGAAGTGTTCTGCCTGCCGATCACGTCCCGTTGTCCTCTGGTCCCAGATCTAAGAGACATCACGTCCCGTTGTCCTCTGGTCCCAGATCTAAGAGACATCACGTCCCGTTGTCCTCTGGTCCCAGATCTAAGAGACATCACGTCCCGTTGTCCTCTGGTCCCAGATCTAAGAGACATCACGTCCTGTTGTCCCAGATCTAAGAGACATCACGTCCTGTTGTCCCAAATCTAAGAGACATCACGTCCCGTTGTCCTCTGGTCCCAGATCTAAGAGACAAAATGTGAAAACACAAAAAGGCTAATTACCTCCAAAGCGAACCATGACTATCCAACTACTGAGCTGTATTTAACATCGGGATTGATTGGTGTCGACGGAGACTAGCGAGCATCTCAACTGGCATCCTATTCCCTAATATTGGGTACTGTTGTTGACCAGAGCCCAAGTCATATCAAATCAAATGTATTTATAAAGCCCTTCTTACATCAGCTGATATCTCAAAGCGCTGTACAGAAACCCTCAGCCTAAAACCCCAAACAGCTAGTAATGCAGGTGTAGAAGCACGGTGGCTAGGAAAAGCTCCCAAGTAGTGCACTATATAGGGGGTAGGGTGTACCATATAGGGAATGGGGTGCACTATACAGGGGGTAGGGTGTACCATATAGGGAATAGGGTGCACTATATAGGGGGTAGGGTGTACCACATAGGGAATAGGGTGCACTATATAGGGGGTAGGGTGTACCATATAGGGAATGGGGTGCACTATATAGGGGGTAGGGTGTACCATATAGGGAATAGGGTGCACTATATAGGGGGTAGGGTGTACCACATAGGGAATAGGGTGCACTATATAGGGGGTAGGGTGTACCACATAGGGAGTAGGGTGTACCATATAGGGAATAGGGTGCACTATATAGGGGGTAGGGTGTACCATATAGGGAGTAGGGTGTACCATATAGGGAATGGGGTGCACTATATAGGGAGTAGGGTGTACCATATAGGGAGTAGGGTGCACTATATAGGGGGTAGGGTGTACCATATAGGGAATAGGGTGCACTATATAGGGAGTAGGGTGTACCATATAGGGAATAGGGTGCACTATATAGGGAATAGGGTGCACTATATAGGGAATAGGGTGCACTATATAGGGAATAGGGTGCACTATATAGGGAATAGGGTGCACTATATAGGGAATAGGGTGCACTATATAGGGAATAGGGTGTACCATATAGGGAATAGGGTGCACTATATAGGGAATAGGGTGCACTATATAGGGAATAGGGTGCACTATATAGGGAATAGGGTGCACTATATAGGGAGTAGGGTGTACCATATAGGGAATAGGGTGCACTATATAGGGAATAGGGTGCACTATATAGGGGGTAGGGTGTACCATATAGGGAATAGGGTGCACTATATAGGGAATAGGGTGCACTATATAGGGAATAGGGTGCACTATATAGGGAATAGGGTGCACTATATAGGGAATAGGGTGCACTATATAGGGAATAGGGTGCACTATATAGGGAATAGGGTGCACTATATAGGGAATAGGGTGCACTATATAGGGGGTAGGGTGCCATTTGGGATGCAGACTCAGAAAAGCAGATGGAGACGTAGTAACCTTGTGTCAGCAAGAGACGTTACGGAGATACCAGACCAAGAGATAACCATACAGCTCACCGTTACAGAGATACCATACAGCTCACCGTTACAGAGATACCATACAGCTCACCGTTACAGAGATACCAGACCAAGAGATAACCATACAGCTCACCGTTACGGAGATTCCAGACCAAGAGATAACCATACAGCTCACCGTTACGGAGATACCAGACCAAGAGATAACCATACAGCTCACCGTTACGGAGATACCAGACCAAGAGATAACCACACAGCTCACCGTTACGGAGATACCACACAGCTTACCGTTACGGAGATACCAGACCAAGAGATAACCACACAGCTCACCGTTACGGAGATACTATACCAAGAGATAACCATACAGCTCACCGTTACGGAGATACTATACCAAGAGATAACCATACAGCTTACCGTTACGGAGATACCAGACCAAGAGATAACCATACAGCTTACCGTTACGGAGATACTATACCAAGAGATAACCATACAGCTTACCGTTACGGAGATACTATACCAAGAGATAACCATACAGCTTACCGTTACGGAGATACTATACCAAGAGATAACCACACAGCTCACCGTTATGGAGATATCAGACCAAGAGATAACCATACAGCTCACCGTTACGGAGATACCCACACAGCTTACCGTTACGGAGATACCCACACAGCTTACCGTTACGGAGATACCAGTCCAAGAGATAACCATACAGCTCACCGTTACGGAGATACCCACACAGCTTACCGTTACGGAGATACCACACAGCTTACCGTTACGGAGATACCAGTCCAAGAGATAACCATACAGCTCACCGTTACGGAGATACCACACAGCTTACCGTTACGGAGATACCACACAGCTTACCGTTACGGAGATACTATACCAAGAGATAACCACACAGCTCACCGTTACGGAGATACCACACAGCTTACCGTTACGGAGATACTATACCAAGAGATAACCACACAGCTTACCGTTACGGAGATACTATACCAAGAGATAACCACACAGCTCACCATTAAGGAGATACCACACAGCTTACCGTTACGGAGATACTATACCAAGAGATAACCACACAGCTTACCGTTACGGAGATACCAGTCCAAGAGATAACCACACAGCTCACCATTAAGGAGATACCACACAGCTTACCGTTACAGAGATACCAGACCAAGAGATAACCATATAGCTTACCGTTAAGAAGATACCAGACCAAGAGAACCACACTGCTCACCATACCAAGAGATAACCACACAGCTCACCGTTACGGAGATACTATACCAAGAGATAACCACACAGCTCACCATTACGGAGAAACCAGACCAAGAGAACCACACTGCTCACCATACCAAGAGATAACCACACAGCTCACCATTACTGAGATACCATACCAAGAGATAACCATACAGCTTACCGTTACGGAGATACTATACCAAGAGATAACCACACAGCTCACCATTACGAAGAAACCATACCAAGAGATAACCACCGTTACAGAGATACCATACCAAGAGATAACCACACAGCTCACCATTACGGAGAAACCAGACCAAGAGAACCACACTGCTCACCATACCAAGAGATAACCACCGTTAGAGATACCATACCAAGAGATAACCATACAGCTCACCGTTACAGAGATACCATACCAAGAGATAACCAGAACTTATCATTACGGAGAAACCATACCAAGAGATAAACAGAACTTATCATTACGGAGAAACGATACCAAGAGATAAACAGAACTTACCGTTACGGAGATACCACACCAAGAGATAACCAGAACTTACCATTACGGAGACACCAGACCATCTTTCTGACACCGAGCCTCACCAAGTGTGGACATGGAAAATAGTTCTTGCCTTCCGATTTTTTTTTAATGGTAAATGGAAAACCATATGGAAATTTGCTCTTTTTGTGAAACAATTTTTTATTTTTTTAATGGTCTTTATTTTGTCAGCTCTTTCTGTGGGATGTTTTTTCAGCTGGTTTTGTTTCATCAATGCCATCACAGCTGCAGGCTTTTTCCTGGATTTTTTTTTTTTGCAGCAGATTTTTTTTTTGACCATTTGAAGTCTTTATTTTTTTATTTTTTTGACATTTCAAAATAAATCCCAAGAAAGAATCCCGAAGCAAAGCTGTCATACAAATCATTAAAATCCAGACGGAAAATATTTACACAAGAAGCCACCTAATATCACACAGTCAAACTCTTCAGTCATTTAGTAAAATCACCATTCTGCGATTTCTCATCGTTTTAAACATCGCACAGTGTTTCAACATGGGCTCTTTATGTCATCGTTTTTATCTGAGCAAGTCAACGCCCACATTTTTTTCTAAAGTAATCTAGTATCATTTCATTTCAACCCGATAAACAAAAAATAAAACTGTTACCAATCTTCCTGTTAAACTACTTTTACAAAAGTAGGGAAGAACAAAACACTATATTTACATAAAACTCCCACGTGACTTTGTCTAGTAATCTTCTGAATCGCCACAACAGAATGAATTAGCTGTTTAGGTTCTGACCTATTGTGAAATACGTCTAGTAGTTTAAAAAAACAAACAAACAGCCAATCAGAAACTGCAAAGCAAAAAAATAAAAAATAAAAATTGCGGTAACATTTGTCCAATCAGGTGCCGTCTTCATCTGCGCCAGGGGCGGGGTTCGTTGTCGTCATCCTCCTCGTCGTCGTCCTGGAGCAACGCATCATCAATCAGCGACTCTTCCTGGAACTACAAAAAAAGGGACAAGATGGGGGGTGAGACAAACACTTTTATAATGAATGACAAAAAAGGTAGAAAGATCTCTGGCTATCCTAAACTCTTTGATCTGGCCAAATGTTACGCCCACAGCACGGTAGTTTCTTTACATTTGGAGTCATTCAGCAGACACTCTTATCCAGAGAGACTTACAGGAGAAATTAGGGGTAAGTGCCTTGCTCAAGGGCACAGAGATTATTCACCTAGTGTCGTCTCGGGGATTCGACCCAGCAACCTTTCGGGTTGATCAAACGATCAAACGATCAAACGATCTCAACCGTTACGCTACCTGCTACCCTCGTCATCCTCACTGAGTCTGAAACGGAGTACCGTTATGCTACCTGCTACCCTCTTCATCCTCAATGAGTCTGAAACGGAGTACCGTTATGCTACCTGCTACCCTCTTCATCCTCACTGAGTCTGAAACGGAGTACCGTTATGCTACCCTCTTCATCCTCACTGAGTCTGAAACGGAGTACCGTTATGCTACCTGCTACCCTCTTCATCCTCACTGAGTCTGAAACGGAGTACCGTTATGCTACCTGCTACCCTCTTCATCCTCACTGAGTCTGAAACGGAGTACCGTTATGCTACCCTCTTCATCCTCACTGAGTCTGAAACGGAGTACCGTTATGCTACCTGCTACCCTCTTCATCCTCACTGAGTCTGAAACGGAGTACCGTTATGCTACCTGCTACCCTCTTCATCCTCAATGAGTCTGAAACGGAGTACCGTTATGCTACCTGCTACCCTCTTCATCCTCAATGAGTCTGAAACGGAGTACCGTTATGCTACCTGCTACCCTCTTCATCCTCAATGAGTCTGAAACGGAGTACCGTTATGCTACCTGCTACCCTCTTCATCCTCACTGAGTCTGAAACGGAGTACCGTTATGCTACCTGCTACCCTCTTCATCCTCACTGAGTCTGAAACGGAGTACCGTTATGCTACCTGCTACCCTCTTCATCCTCACTGAGTCTGAAACGGAGTACCGTTATGCTACCTGCTACCCTCGTCATCCTCACTGAGTCTGAAACGGAGTACCGTTATGCTACCTGCTACCCTCGTCATCCTCACTGAGTCTGAAACGGAGTACCGTTATGCTACCCTCTTCATCCTCACTGAGTCTGAAACGGAGTACCTCCACAAGCCTTCGCTGGAAAGCCAACACATTGGGCACTGTCTGATTGGTCCAGAAACGAATGGGGTTTGAGACACAGCCAGAACAACACGTTGGGTAAAGCTGTGGTTTGAAAAGTCTTTCATTTTGGCTTTGGATACTCTGATCGGTTAGAGACGATCCATAATCGACTGAGGACTTAAGTCCGGTACGACTTCTCCTGTCCCTCGTCACCACAAAAGGACCTCAACGACGGCAGTCTCAGACTGAAGAACGTAGCGTACGACAGAGCGGCGGAAGATCCTGAGGCCTCAGGCTAATAAAGAGACCAAAAAAAATACTGTACATGTTTTTCTTTTTTTGCCTCCCATCGTCTCATTTTCATCGGATTCACGTGGCCTCGGAGAAAGCCTTAGCTGTGAAGCGCTGAGCCCCACACAATCATCCTGCAAACACCCTTTCAGAACCATTAGTAACATATTGTAGTCCATAACTGGCGAAATCACATCTCCTTCACCTCGTCATGATCTGCCTCCTGCTCATCAGGCTCCTGGGAGGTCAGGAAGACGGCAGGCTTGTGCCAGGACAGACGCAGATCGCAGCTGTTCAGACGAACACCGTGCAGCGCCGCCTACGGGAGGGAGAAGGGAGAGAGGGGAACACCGGGGAAAAGGAGAAGAGGAAGGGAGAGAGGGGAAGACATATGAGAACGAGGTGGAGAATGACTGGCCAGCGTTGAGGCGCTGGGTTCGAAACGCCCAGCGCCGGGGTTCGAAACGTCCAGCGCCGGGGTTCGAAACGTCCAGCGCCGGGGTTCGAAACGTCCAGCGCCGGGGTTCGAAACGTCCAGCGCCGGGGTTCGAAACGTCCAGCGCCGGGGTTCGAAACGTCCAGCGCCGGGGTTCGAAACGTCCAGCGCCGGGGTTCGAAACGTCCAGCGCCGGGGTTCGAAACGTCCAGCGCCGGGGTTCGAAACGTCCAGCGCCGGGGTTCGAAACGTCCAGCGCCGGGGTTCGAAACGTCCAGCGCCGGGGTTCGAAACGTCCAGCCCTGGGGTTCAAAACGTCCAGCCCTGGGGTTCAAAACGTCCAGCCCTGGGGTTCAAAACGTCCAGCGTTCCAGCCCTGGGTTGAATGGTGTTTAACCCTTTACCTGTTCAGCCTCTGGTCGGCTCCTGTAGGTGATGACAGCCAGACAGGATGCCTCATCTATCTGGCAATCCTCCAACTCGCCAAATTGCTTGAGAAGAAAAGGGCAAACAACAAGACGGAATAAGATGAAAGATGGAGGAAGGTAAAAACACACTGGTCTCTTAGTCCCAGAGTCTGATCTGGGACGGACATCAGAGCACTGCTGACAACCATTTTGTTTTCAACAATTCAACAGTTATTTTCTATTTTCCCCAAAAACATCACATAAAGACCTCCAACAAACTGTCAAAATGTAATTCATATAAACCAGACCGGGTTCACTAAAACTAGTTTAAACCAGACCGGGTTCACTAAAACTAGTTTAAACCCGACAGGGTTCATTAAAACAAGTTTAAAACCAGACAGGGTTCAATAAAACAAGTTTAAAACCAGACAGGGTTCAATAAAACAAGTTTAAAACCAGACAGGGTTCATTAAAACGAGTTTAAAACCAGACAGGGTTCAATAAAACTAGTTTAAAACCAGACAGGGTTCATTAAAACGAGTTTAAAACCAGACAGGGTTCATTAAAACTAGTTTAAACCAGACAGGGTTCATTAAAACTGGTTTAAACCAGACAGGGTTCATTAAAACTAGTTTAAACCAGACAGGGTTCATTAAAACTAGTTTAAACCAGACAGGGTTCATTAAAACTAGTTTAAACCAGACAGGGTTCATTAAAACTAGTTTAAACCAGACAGGGTTCATTAAAACTAGTTTAAAACCAGACAGGGTTCATTAAAACTAGTTTAAACCAGACAGGGTTCATTAAAACTAGTTTAAACCAGACAGGGTTCATTAAAACTAGTTTAAACCAGACAGGGTTGAATAAAACTAGTTTAAACCAGACAGGGTTGAATAAAACTAGTTTAAACCAGACAGGGTTGAATAAAACTAGTTTAAAACCAGACAGGGTTCATTAAAACTAGCTGAAGAAGCTCAACTCACAGCAAAGTGTGGCAGCAGATCCTGGAGGTCGGTCTCAGTAAAGCCAGAGATCTCCAGGGCTTTAGGTCTGTGGTCTACCGTAGAGTGGACAGGGAGACCCCTACCCCGGCCACCCCTACCCCTACCCCTGCTCCTCAGGCCCCCACGGCCTCTAGCATGGGACCCTCTGCCCCGCCCTGGAGCCAGGATCCCCCTCTTAGCTGCCTGGAGAGGAAGGGGGACAACGACAGGATGATCAATGTTATCTCAACACACGAAGCAATCTAGAAGAGACCATATATAAAGATGAAACACAGCCATGCAGCAGAAACACATCTGACAGAGTGACAGCACCCCCTGGTGGTTGAACAGAGACACAACAGACAGTATATAAAATGGGTGAAGAAATCAGAAATAGATGAATCAATCAGACAGACAACTACAGTTATAGAGGTAGGCCTCAAATCTGACCTTCAGTTGAAGCCTTCAACTCACTATAACTGTCTATCTGATCTCCAGCTGAACGGTTCCTCTAACTGTAGTTGTATCTGAACGGTACCTCTAACTGTAGTTGTGTCTGAACGGTTCCTCTAACTGTAGTTGTATCTGAACGGTTCCTCTAACTGTAGTTGTATCTGAACGGTTCCTCTAACTGTAGTTGTATCTGAACGGTTCCTCTAACTGTAGTTGTATCTGAACGGTTCCTCTAACTGTAGTTGTATCTGAACGGTTCCTCTAACTGTAGTTGTATCTGAACGGTTCCTCTAACTGTAGTTGTATCTGAACGGTTCCTCTAACTGTAGTTGTATCTGAACGGTTCCTCTAACTGTAGTTGTATCTGAACGGTTCCTCTAACTGTAGTTGTATCTGAACGGTACCTCTAACTGTAGTTGTATCTGAACGGTACCTCTAACTGTAGTTGTATCTGAACGGTACCTCTAACTGTAGTTGTATCTGAACGGTTCCTCTAACTGTAGTTGTATCTGAACGGTTCCTCTAACTGTAGTTGTATCTGATCTCCATCTGAACGGTTCCTCTAACTGTAGTTGTATCTGAACGGTTCCTCTAACTGTAGTTGTATCTGAACGGTTCCTCTAACTGTAGTTGTATCTGATCTCCAGCTGAACGGTTCCTCTAACTGTAGTTGTATCTGATCTCCAGCTGAACGGTTCCTCTAACTGTAGTTGTATCTGAACGGTACCTCTAACTGTAGTTGTATCTGATCTCCAGCTGAACGGTTCCTCTAACTGTAGTTGTGTCTGAACGGTTCCTCTAACTGTAGTTGTATCTGAACGGTACCTCTAACTGTAGTTGTATCTGAACGGTTCCTCTAACTGTAGTTGTATCTGAACGGTTCCTCTAACTGTAGTTGTATCTGAACGGTACCTCTAACTGTAGTTGTATCTGATCTCCAGCTGAACGGTACCTCTAACTGTAGTTGTATCTGAACGGTTCCTCTAACTGTAGTTGTATCTGATCTCCAGCTGAACGGTTCCTCTAACTGTAGTTGTATCTGAACGGTACCTCTAACTGTAGTTGTATCTGAACGGTACCTCTAACTGTAGTTGTATCTGAACGGTTCCTCTAACTGTAGTTGTATCTGAACGGTTCCTCTAACTGTAGTTGTATCTGAACGGTTCCTCTAACTGTAGTTGTATCTGAACGGTACCTATAACTGTAGTTGTATCTGAACGGTTCCTCTAACTGTAGTTGTATCTGAACGGTACCTCTAACTGTAGTTGTATCTGAACGGTACCTCTAACTGTAGTTGTATCTGAACTCCATCTGAACGGTTCCTCTAACTGTAGTTGTATCTGAACGGTTCCTCTAACTGTAGTTGTATCTGAACGGTTCCTCTAACTGTAGTTGTATCTGAACGGTTCCTCTAACTGTAGTTGTATCTGAACGGTTCCTCTAACTGTAGTTGTATCTGAACGGTTCCTCTAACTGTAGTTGTATCTGAACGGTACCTATAACTGTAGTTGTATCTGAACGGTTCCTCTAACTGTAGTTGTATCTGAACGGTTCCTCTAACTGTAGTTGTATCTGAACGGTTCCTCTAACTGTAGTTGTATCTGAACGGTACCTCTAACTGTAGTTGTATCTGAACGGTTCCTCTAACTGTAGTTGTATCTGAACTCCATCTGAACGGTTCCTCTAACTGTAGTTGTATCTGAACGGTTCCTCTAACTGTAGTTGTATCTGAACGGTTCCTCTAACTGTAGTTGTATCTGAACTCCATCTGAACGGTTCCTCTAACTGTAGTTGTATCTGAACGGTTCCTCTAACTGTAGTTGTATCTGAACGGTTCCTCTAACTGTAGTTGTATCTGAACGGTACCTCTAACTGTAGTTGTATCT
This sequence comes from Salvelinus fontinalis, assembly GCF_029448725.1. Lineage (NCBI taxonomy): Eukaryota > Metazoa > Chordata > Actinopteri > Salmoniformes > Salmonidae > Salvelinus > Salvelinus fontinalis. The sequence goes on from NW_026600226.1 coordinate 988,079, forward strand.
GAACGGTTCCTCTAACTGTAGTTGTATCTGATCTCCATCTGAACGGTTCCTCTAACTGTAGTTGTATCTGAACGGTTCCTCTAACTGTAGTTGTATCTGATCTCCAGCTGAACGGTTCCTCTAACTGTAGTTGTATCTGATCTCCATCTGAACGGTTCCTCTAACTGTAGTTGTATCTGAACGGTTCCTCTAACTGTAGTTGTATCTGAACGGTTCCTCTAACTGTAGTTGTATCTGAACGGTACCTCTAACTGTAGTTGTATCTGAACGGTTCCTCTAACTGTAGTTGTATCTGAACGGTTCCTCTAACTGTAGTTGTATCTGAACGGTTCCTCTAACTGTAGTTGTATCTGAACGGTTCCTCTAACTGTAGTTGTATCTGAACGGTACCTCTAACTGTAGTTGTATCTGAACGGTTCCTCTAACTGTAGTTGTATCTGAACGGTTCCTCTAACTGTAGTTGTAGCTGAACGGTTCCTCTAACTGTAGTTGTATCTGATCTCCATCTGAACGGTTCCTCTAACTGTAGTTGTATCTGAACGGTTCCTCTAACTGTAGTTGTATCTGATCTCCAGCTGAACGGTTCCTCTAACTGTAGTTGTATCTGAACGGTACCTCTAACTGTAGTTGTGTCTGAACGGTTCCTCTAACTGTAGTTGTATCTGAACGGTTCCTCTAACTGTAGTTGTATCTGAACGGTTCCTCTAACTGTAGTTGTATCTGAACGGTTCCTCTAACTGTAGTTGTATCTGAACGGTTCCTCTAACTGTAGTTGTATCTGATCTCCAGCTGAACGGTTCCTCTAACTGTAGTTGTATCTGAACGGTACCTCTAACTGTAGTTGTATCTGAACGGTTCCTCTAACTGTAGTTGTATCTGATCTCCATCTGAATGGTTCCTCTAACTGTAGTTGTATCTGAACGGTTCCTCTAACTGTAGTTGTATCTGAACGGTACCTCTAACTGTAGTTGTATCTGAACGGTTCCTCTAACTGTAGTTGTATCTGAACGGTACCTCTAACTGTAGTTGTATCTGAACGGTTCCTCTAACTGTAGTTGTATCTGAACGGTTCCTCTAACTGTAGTTGTATCTGAACGGTTCCTCTAACTGTAGTTGTATCTGAACGGTTCCTCTAACTGTAGTTGTATCTGAACTCCAGCTGAACGGTTCCTCTAACTGTAGTTGTATCTGAACGGTACCTCTAACTGTAGTTGTATCTGAACGGTTCCTCTAACTGTAGTTGTATCTGAACGGTTCCTCTAACTGTAGTTGTATCTGAACGGTTCCTCTAACTGTAGTTGTATCTGAACGGTTCCTCTAACTGTAGTTGTATCTGAACGGTACCTCTAACTGTAGTTGTATCTGAACGGTTCCTCTAACTGTAGTTGTATCTGAACGGTACCTCTAACTGTAGTTGTATCTGAACGGTACCTCTAACTGTAGTTGTATCTGAACGGTTCCTCTAACTGTAGTTGTATCTGAACGGTTCCTCTAACTGTAGTTGTATCTGAACGGTTCCTCTAACTGTAGTTGTATCTGAACGGTTCCTCTAACTGTAGTTGTATCTGAACGGTTCCTCTAACTGTAGTTGTATCTGAACGGTACCTCTAACTGTAGTTGTAGCTGAACGGTTCCTCTAACTGTAGTTGTATCTGAACGGTTCCTCTAACTGTAGTTGTATCTGAACGGTACCTATAACTGTAGTTGTATCTGATCTCCATCTGAACGGTTCCTCTAACTGTAGTTGTATCTGAACGGTTCCTCTAACTGTAGTTGTATCTGATCTCCATCTGAACGGTTCCTCTAACTGTAGTTGTATCTGAACGGTTCCTCTAACTGTAGTTGTATCTGAACGGTACCTCTAACTGTAGTTGTATCTGAACGGTTCCTCTAACTGTAGTTGTATCTGAACGGTTCCTCTAACTGTAGTTGTATCTGATCGGTTCCTCTAACTGTAGTTGTATCTGAACGGTTCCTCTAACTGTAGTTGTATCTGAACGGTACCTCTAACTGTAGTTGTATCTGAACGGTTCCTCTAACTGTAGTTGTATCTGAACGGTTCCTCTAACTGTAGTTGTATCTGAACGGTACCTCTAACTGTAGTTGTTTGTATCTGATCTTCAGCTGAACGATATCTTCTCCAGACTGGATCTTCTTATAGAGGTCCAGTTCTGTGTCCAGCAACTCCTTCTGAGCCTACAGACAGACAGACAGACAGACAGGCAGAGAGACAGGCAAAGAGACAGGCAGAGAGACAGAGAGACAGACAGACAGAGAGACAGGCAGAGAGACAGACAGACAGAGACAGACAGACAGAGACAGACAGGCAGACAGAGAGACAGAGAGACAGAGAGAGAGAGACGCAGACAAGAGAAAACATTTCAGACTCCTCTTCTAAATGGGTTGGCATACTACCTGTCCTAACCAGGATCCAGAGGAGCCAACCTGTCCTAACCAGGATCCAGAGCGGCCTACCTGTCCTAACCAGGATCCAGAGCGGCCTACCTGTCCTAACCAGGATCCAGAGCAGCCTACCTGTCCTAACCAGGATCCAGAGCGGCCTACCTGTCCTAACCAGGATCCAGAGCGGCCTACCTGTCCTAACCAGGATCCAGAGCGGCCTACCTGTCCTAACCAGGATCCAGAGCGGCCTACCTGTCCTAACCAGGATCCAGAGCAGCCTACCTGTCCTAACCAGGATCCAGAGCGGCCTACCTGTCCTAACCAGGATCCAGAGCAGCCTACCTGTCCTAACCAGGATCCAGAGCAGTCTACCTGTCCTAACCAGGATCCAGAGCAGCCTACCTGTCCTAACCAGGATCCAGAGCAGCCTACCTGTCCTAACCAGGATCCAGAGGAGCCTACCTGTCCTAACCAGGATCCGGAGGAGCCTACCTGTCCTAACCAGGATCCAGAGCAGCCTACCTGTCCTAACCAGGATCCAGAGCAGCCTACCTGTCCTAACCAGGATCCAGAGCGGCCTACCTGTCCTAACCAGGATCCAGAGCAGCCTACCTGTCCTAACCAGGATCCAGAGCGGCCTACCTGTCCTAACCAGGATCCAGAGCAGCCTACCTGTCCTAACCAGGATCCAGAGCAGCCTACCTGTCCTAACCAGGATCCAGAGCAGCCTACCTGTCCTAACCAGGATCCAGAGCAGCCTACCTGTCCTAACCAGGATCCAGAGCAGCCTATGTTTGAGACCTGCCCCCCCCCCCCCCTCTCTCTACCTGACAGATTATCTATAAGCTGTTTGAGAGCTGCCCCCCCCCTCCTCCCCACCTGACAGATTATCTATAGGCTGTTTGAGAGCTGCCCCCCCCTCCTCCCCACCTGACAGATTATCTATAAGCTGTTTGAGAGCTGCCCCCCCCCCTCCTCCCCACCTGACAGATTATCTATAGGCTGTTTGAGAGCTGCCCCCCCCTCCCCCCCACCTGACAGATTATCTATAGGCTGTTTGAGACCTGCCCACCCCCACCTGACAGATTATCTATAGGCTGTTTGAGAGCTGCCCCCCCCCCCCCTCCTCTCTCTCTCTCTACCTGACAGATTATCTATAGGCTGTTTTTTAATATCAATTATATAGGCTAGATTAAAAATAGCATCATTTAGAATATATATATATATATATATATATATATATATATATATATTTTTATACTGGTCCAAGACGGGGATGATGGACTGGCACAGAGAGTTTCCCAAACCTCCTCTGGATGTTGAGGCCTCGACACAAACACAGACAGGAGGCATTTCCCCTGCCGTTATCGCCTCTTCAGAAAGTTGGGTTTGTTATATTGGTTAAATTACACATTAGTGTTTAAATAAATCACGATGATTGGAGTTATAGTGTGTGTGTGTGTGTGTACCTGAGCCTTGCTCTTGGGCGCCCCCCGTACTCCAGACGGGTTAGAGATCCCTTTAATCTCTTGCTGTAGTTTAGTAATACTCTTGGTGAGTGTTCCCAGCGTCGTCATGATCACTGCCTTGTCTTCTGCCTTCATCGTCTTGTTCGTCTCCAGTTTACAGATCAACAGCTGGATCGTGGAAGTACGAGAGAGAGAGGATGAAAAAACAACATGATACTAGCAACCTTCTAGGGACTAGAGAGGGATTCATTTAACATGGCCACCTCATCTCCTCTACCTCAGACCTTCTTCTTCAATGGGTTTTGAGAAGGAAAGGAGAGAGGAATCAAGGAGAGAGGAATCAAGGATAGATTAATTGAGCCACTGGTGAGGTAAAACCATAGAGATAGATAGAGGACTCATCTTTCTATATATGTGCCGTTTCCAGCGTTGGTGACAACATGGGCAGGGCTACAACCCATAGGAAAACCCCACGTCGTTGACTACTTTAAAATGGCAGAAGCGTGGTGGAGGCCCTTAATGGCGCTGCCCATGATAGTTGGAAGCCCTTAATGGAGCTACCCATGTTTAAAACCTCCTGTTGGCCACTAGAGATCTCTATCATTCTCTATGGAGGAAAAAAAACTCACCTTCTGAGTCTCGATGTGTTTCTCCAGGATTTCCTGCTTCTTTTTCCTCATTTCCTGTTGGAGCCGCAGGGCTTCCTGTCAGGGGGATATTAAAGTGGTAATTCACCTCGTCCACAACCACGGTAAAGTGCTCTGAGCGTCTGGAAAAGCTACATAGAGCCAACTGTTACGTTCAGACTCTTTTCCCAGAAGTCTCCTTACAGGATTAGAGATGAAAGAACATGACACCTCTTCCCTAACCCTTATTTCCCCCCTTCCAGCCCCCCACCTTCTCCTCCTTCTAGCCCCCCACCTTCTCCTCCATCCCTCCCTCTCCTCCATCCATCCCTCTCCTCCATCCATCCCTCTCCTCCATCCCTCCCTCCCTCTCCTCCATCCCTCCCTCCCTCTCCTCCATCCCTCCCTCCCTCCCTCTCCTCCATCCATCCATCCATCCCTCTCCTCCATCCATCCATCCCTTCATCCCTCCCTCCCTCTCCTCCATCCCTCCCTCCCACCTTCCCCTTCCAGCCTCCCACCTTCTCCTCCATCCATCTCTTCCTCCTTAGTCCCACCCTCCCCTCCTCCTGCCACCCATCCACCTTCTCCTCCTACCACCCACCCACCTTCTTCTCCTGCCACCCACCTTCTCCTCCTCCTGTCACCCACCCACCTTCTCCTCCATCCATCCACCTATTCCTCCTTAGTCCAACCCTCTCCTCCTCCTGCCACCCTCCCTCTCCTCCTCCATCCCTCCCTCTCCTCCATCCATCCCTCCCTCTCCTCCATCCATCCCTCCCTCTCCTCCATCCCTCTCCTCCATCCATCCATCCCTCCCTCTCCTCCATCCATCCATCCATCCCTCTCCTCCATCCATCCCTCCCTCCCTCCCTCTCCTCCATCCCTCCCTCCCTCTCCTCCATCCATCCATCCCTTCATCCCTCCCTCTCCTCCATCCCTTCATCCCTCCCTCCCTCTCCTCCATCCATCCCTCCCTCCCTCTCCTCCATCCATCCATCCCTCACCCCCCTCCATCTCTCTCCTCCATCCATCCCTCCCTCTCCTCCATCCATCCCTCCCTCCCTCTCCTCCATCCATCCATCCCTCACCCCCCTCCATCTCTCTCCTCCATCCATCCCTCCCTCTCCTCCATCCATCCACCTATTCCTCCTTAGTCCAACCCTCTCCTCCTCCCTCCCTCTCCTCCTCCTCCTCCCACCCACCCTATCCTCCTGCCACCCTCCCTCTCCTCCTCCATCCCTCCCTCCCTCTCCTCCATCCCTCCCTCCCTCTCCTCCATCCCTCCCTCCCTCTCCTCCATCCATCCCTCCCTCTCCTCCATCCATCCCTCCCATCCATCCATCCCTCTCCTCCTTCCATCCCTCTCCTCCCTCTCCTCCATCCATCCCTCCCATCCATCCATCCCTCTCCTCCCTCCATCCCTCTCCTCCCTCCCTCCCTCCCTCTCCTCCATCCCTCCCTCCCCTCCATCCCTCCCTCTCCTCCCTCCCTCCCTCTCCTCCATCCCTCCCTCTCCTCCATCCCTCCCTCTCCTCCATCCCTCCCTCTCCTCCATCCATCCCTCCCAACCATCCCTCCCTCTCCTCCAACCATCCCTCCCTCTCCTCCAACCATCCCTCCCTCTCCTCCAACCATCCCTCCCTCTCCTCCATCCATCCCACCCTCTCCTCCATCCATCCCTCCCTCCCTCTCCTCCATCCCTCCCTCCCTCTCCTCCATCCCTCCCTCCCTCTCCTCCATCCCTCCCTCCCTCTCCTCCATCCCTCCCTCCCTCTCCTCCATCCCTCCCTCCCCTCCATCCCTCCCTCTCCTCCATCCCTCCCTCTCCTCCATCCCTCCCTCTCCTCCATCCCTCTCCTCCCTCTCCTCCATCCATCCCTCCCTCCCTCTCCTCCATCCCTCCCTCTCCTCCATCCCTCCCTCTCCTCCATCCCTCCCTCCCTCCCACTCTCTCCTCCATCCATCCCTCCTCTCCTCCATTCCTCCCTCCTCTCCTCCTTCCATCCCTCTCCTCCCTCTCCTCCATCCATCCCTCTCCTCCATCCATCCCTCTCCTCCCTCCATCCCTCTCCTCCCTCCATCCCTCTCCTCCCTCCATCCCTCTCCTCCCTCCCTCTCCTCCATACCACCATCCCTCCCTCTCCTCCATCCATCCCTGCCTCTCCTCCATCCATCCCTCCCTCCCTCTCCTCCATCCCTCTCCTCCATCCCTCCCTCCCTCTCCTCCATCCCTCCCTCCCTCTCCTCCATCCCTCCCTCCCTCTCCTCCATCCCTCCATCCCTCTCCTCCATCCCTCCCTCCCTCTCCTCCATCCCTCCCTCCCTCTCCTCCATCCCTCCCTCCCCTCCATCCCTCCCTCTCCTCCATCCCTCCCTCTCCTCCATCCCTCCCTCTCCTCCATCCCTCCCTCCCATCCATCCCTCCCTCCCATCCATCCATCCCTCCCTCTCCTCCAACCATCCCTCCCTCTCCTCCAACCATCCCTCCCTCTCCTCCATCCATCCCACCCTCTCCTCCATCCATCCCTCCCTTCCTCTCCCCCTCCCTCTCCTACCTCGACCTCCCTCCCTCTCCTCCATCCCTCCCTCCCTCTCCTCCATCCCTCCCTCTCCTCCATCCCTCCCTCTCCTCCATCCCTCCCTCTCCTCCATCCCTCCCTCTCCTCCATCCCTCCCTCTCCTCCATCCATCCCTCCCTCCCACTCTCTCCTCCATCCATCCCTCCTCTCCTCCATCCCTCCCTCCTCTCCTCCCTCTCCTCCCTCCATCCTTACCTGTTTATTCTTCATAGCCTCCTCTGTAGCAGCGACCCCAGCGAACAGAGCAGTCTTCTGGGCTGCTTTCAGAGCAGCCATGTTGTACACCGTCTTAGTCAGCCCCGTAGAGGTGGAGAACACCTGGAGGAGAGGAGGTCCATGTTATTATTACTGGGGACTTATATAGGAGAACACCTGGAGGAGGTCCATGTTATTATTACTGGGGACTTATATAGGAGAACACCTGGAGGAGAGGAGGTCCATGTTATTATTACTGGGGACTTATATAGGAGAACACCTGGAGGAGGTCCATGTTATTATTACTGGGGACTTATATAGGAGAACACCTGGAGGAGGTCCATGTTATTATTACTGGGGACTTATATAGGAGAACACCTGGAGGAGAGGAGGTCCATGTTATTATTACTGGGGACTTAAATAGGAGAACACCTGGAGGAGGTCCATGTTATTATTACTGGGGACTTATATAGGAGAACACCTGGAGGAGGTCCATGTTATTATTACTGGGGACTTATATAGGAGAACACCTGGAGGAGGTCCATGTTATTATTACTGGGGACTTATATAGGAGAACACCTGGAGGAGGTCCATGTTATTATTACTGGGGACTTATATAGGAGAACACCTGGAGGAGGTCCATGTTATTATTACTGGGGACTTATATAGGAGAACACCTGGAGGAGGTCCATGTTATTATTACTGGGGACTTATATAGGAGAACACCTGGAGGAGGTCCATGTTATTATTACTGAGGACTTATATAGGAGAACACCTGGAGGAGGTCCATGTTATTATTACTGGGGACTTATATAGGAGAACACCTGGAGGAGGTCCATGTTATTATTACTGGGGACTTATATAGGAGAACACCTGGAGGAGGTCCATGTTATTATTACTGGGGACTTATATAGGAGAACACCTGGAGGAGGTCCATGTTGTTATTACTGGGGACTTATATAGGAGAACACCTGGAGGAGGTCCATGTTATTATTACTGGGGACTTATATAGGAGAACACCTGGAGGAGAGGAGGTCCATGTTATTATTACTGGGGACTTATATAGGAGAACACCTGGAGGAGGTCCATGTTATTATTACTGGGGACTTATATAGGAGAACACCTGGAGGAGGTCCATGTTATTATTACTGGGGACGTATATAGGAGAACACCTGGAGGAGGTCCATGTTATTATTACTGGGGACTTATATAGGAGAACACCTGGAGGAGGTCCATGTTATTATTACTGGGGACTTATATAGGAGAACACCTGGAGGAGGTCCATGTTATTATTACTGGGGACGTATATAGGAGAACACCTGGAGGAGGTCCATGTTATTATTACTGGGGACTTATATAGGAGAACACCTGGAGGAGGTCCATGTTATTATTACTGGGGACTTATATAGGAGAACACCTGGAGGAGGTCCATGTTATTATTACTGGGGACTTATAGTAGAAGGGAAACTCAAGTCAAAAACTATATTTAGATTTGTTGAAACAGTGGACTTTTATTCTCACCTTTCCTGCCGGTCCACTAGGTGTACTTCCTGGTTTCGAGGTGAAGCCCAGCCTCTCCTTCACTGATAGGTTGGATTTAAAGGCGTTCTGAGAGGCAACACTGGAGTCTTGGTTGGGCTCTGAGCTGTCAGCAGGCAGAGGGCCCAAACGGTCTTTGACTGACTGTTTCAGACTAGTGGCTGGCTGCTGCACCTGCTGTAGTACACAACAACAACAACAATAAACAAACATGGCCAACAACGGCAACAGGCCAGGTCAACGGCAACAGGCCAGGTCAACGACAACAGGCCAGGTCAACGACAACAGGCCAGGTCAACGACAACAGGCCAGGTCAACGACAACAGGCCAGGTCAACGACAACAGGCCAGGTCAACGACAACAGGCCAGGTCAACGACAACAGACCAGGTCAACGGCAACAGACCAGGTCAACGGCAACAGACCAGGTCAACGGCAACAGGCCAGGTCAACGGCAACAGGCCAGGTCAACGGCAACAGGCCAGGTCAACGGCAACAGGCCAGGTCAACGGCAACAGGCCAGGTCAACGACAACAGACCAGGTCAACGGCAACAGACCAGGTCAACGGCAACAGACCAGGTCAACGGCAACAGGCCAGGTCAACGGCAACAGGCCAGGTCAACGGCAACAGGCCAGGTCAACGGCAACAGGCCAGGTCAACGGCAACAGGCCAGGTCAACGACAACAGGCCAGGTCAACGACAACAGGCCAGGTCAACGACAACAGGCCAGGTCAACGACAACAGGCCAGGTCAACGACAACAGGCTAGGTCGACGACAACAGGCCAGGTCGACGACAACAGGCCAGGTCAACGACAACAGACCAGGTCAACGACAACAGGCCAGGTCAACGACAACAGGCCAGGTCAACGACAACAGGCCAGGTCAACGACAACAGGCCAGGTCAACGACAACAGGCCAGGGCAACGACAACAGGCCAGGGCAACGACAACAGGCCAGGTCAACGACAACAGGCCAGGTCAACGACAACAGGCCAGGTCAACGACAACAGACCAGGTCAACGACAACAGGCCAGGTCAACGACAACAGGCCAGGTCAACGACAACAGGCCAGGTCAACGACAACAGGCCAGGTCAACGACAACAGGCCAGGGCAACGACAACAGGCCAGGGCAACGACAACAGGCCAGGGCAACGACATAACAGAAGACCAACTGTGTTGCAGTACGCCCCGACCAGCAGGAATAACTCTGCATCTGAGGCCACTAATAAATGAATGACCATTGGACAAAATGGCTGAAAGGTGCTTCCTAAATCCAAGTGCACCACTTTTGACCGGGGTCCATTGGGCTCTGGTAGAAAAATAGTGCACTTTTAAAAGGGAATAGGCTGCCATATTTGGGATGTAGACTTACCATGAGTGACTGTGGTTGATGGTGTTGCTGTCCCTGCGGCCCCGTTCCCTGCGGTCCCATTCCCTGCGGTCCCATTCCCTGCGGTCCCATCCCGTCCTCACAGTGCCAGAGGACTCGAATAAAGCGGTTGTTGAGAACGGCCTCAGGACTCTGCAGAGCACGCTTAGCCTCCTCATGACTGTCAAACTGGATCAGGGCCCCCTCCGGGTCATTACCATAGGTTACCTAGAGGGGGGAGAGAGACAGAGAGAGGAGAGAGACAGGGACAGGAGACAGGAGAGAGGAGAGAGAGCGATAGAGAGAGACACAGACAGAGAAAGGAGAGAGAGGAGAGAGTGAGGAGAGAGAGAGGAGAGAGAGAGGAGAGAGAGATAGACACCGAGATAGGAGAGAGAGAGGAGACAGAGCGAGGAGGAGAGACACAGACAGAGAAAGGAGAGAGAGGAGAGAGTGAGGAGGAGAGAGAGAGGAGGGAGATAGACAGAGAAAGAGGAGAGAGAGATAGAGAGGAGAGACAGAGACAGAGACAGGAGAGAGGAGAGAGACAGAGACAGAGACAGGAGAGAGGAGAGAGAGCGATAGAGAGAGACACAGACAGAGAGAGGAGAGAGGAGACAGAGCGAGGAGGAGAGAGAGGAGAGAGAGAGGAGACAGAGCGAGGAGGAGAGACACAGACAGAGAAAGGAGAGAGAGGAGAGAGTGAGGAGGAGAGAGAGAGGGAGACACAGACAGAGAAAGGAGAGAGAGAGGAGAGAGAGGAGAGAAAGAGAGAGGAGAGAGACACAGACAGAGAGAGGAGAGAGAGAGGAGAGGAAGGAAGACAGGAAGGAGGGTGAGCAGGGGGAGGGAGGAAGGAGCAAGAGAGGAAGCACGGAAGATAGGGTTATGTTAACCCTCACCTCACTAAGAAGTAGTGCACTAAATAGAAAGTAGTGTGCCAATAATGCTAAAAAAGCTTAAAGCAGAAAGGTATCGTTAGCCAATCACTCTAACCTGCAGGTTGACGATAGTGCCGAACTTGCTGAAGTGTTCGTTGAGCTTGGAGATGTTGTTGAGTCCCTGGGGGATCTGACGGACCGCCAGCTTGGTGTTAGACCCGAACGACGCCTTCTGGTTCTGGCGAAGAGGGTTCTTGTTGTGGAACCCACCCTGGAGGTTCTGCTGGTTGAAGTTGGGTCTGACAGAACACATGGAGAACAAAGGAAACAGCTCCTGTACTGCTTGTTGTTTATACAGGAAACAGCTCCTGTACTGCTTGTTGTTTATACAGGAAACAGCTCCTGTACTGCTTGTTGTTTATACAGGAACAGCTCCTGTACTGCTTGTTGTTTATACAGGAACAGCTACTGTACTGCTTGTTGTTTACACAGGAAACAGCTCCTGTACTGCTTATTGTTTATACAGGAAACAGCTCCTGTACTGCTTGTTGTTTACACAGGAAACAGCTCCTGTACTGCTTGTTGTTTACACAGGAAACAGCTCCTGTACTGCTTGTTGTTTATACAGGAAACAGCTCCTGTACTGCTTGTTGTTTACACAGGAAACAGCTCCTGTACTGCTTGTTGTTTACACAGGAAACAGCTCCTGTACTGCTTGTTGTTCACACAGGAAACAGCTCCTGTACTGCTTGTTGTTTATACAGGAAACAGCTCCTGTACTGCTTGTTGTTTATACAGGAAACAGCTCCTGTACTGCTTGTTGTTTATACAGGAAACAGCTCCTGTACTGCTTGTTGTTTACACAGGAAACAGCTCCTGTACTGCTTGTTGTTCACACAGGAAACAGCTCCTGTACTGCTTGTTGTTTATACAGGAAACAGCTCCTGTACTGCTTGTTGTTTATACAGGAAACAGCTCCTGTACTGCTTGTTGTTTATACAGGAAACAGCTCCTGTACTGCTTGTTGTTTACACAGGAAACAGCTACTGGACTGCTTGTTGTTTACACAGGAAACAGCTCCTGTACTGCTTGTTGTTTACGCAGGAAACAGCTCCTGTACTGCTTATTGTTTATACAGGAAACAGCTACTGTACTGCTTGTTGTTTATACAGGAAACAGCTCCTGTACTGCTTGTTGTTTATACAGGAAACAGCTCCTGTACTGCTTGTTGTTTATACAGGAACAGCTCCTGTACTGCTTGTTGTTTACACAGGAACAGCTCCTGTACTGCTTGTTGTTTATACAGGAACAGCTCCTGTACTGCTTGTTGTTTATACAGGAAACAGCTCCTGTACTGCTTGTTGTTTATACAGGAAACAGCTCCTGTACTGCTTGTTGTTTATACAGGAAACAGCTCCTGTACTGCTTGTTGTTTATACAGGAACAGCTACTGTACTGCTTGTTGTTTATACAGGAAACAGCTCCTGTACTGCTTGTTGTTTACACAGGAAACAGCTCCTGTACTGCTTGTTGTTTACAAAGGAACAGCTCCTGTACTGCTTGTTGTTTATACAGGAACAGCTACTGTACTGCTTGTTGTTTATACAGGAAACAGCTACTGTACTGCTTGTTGTTTATACAGGAAACAGCTCCTGTACTGCTTGTTGTTTACGCAGGAACAGCTCCTGTACTGCTTGTTGTTTACGCAGGAACAGCTCCTGTACTGCTTGTTGTTTACACAGGAAACAGCTCCTGTACTGCTTGTTGTTTATACAGGAAACAGCTCCTGTACTGCTTGTTGTTTACGCAGGAAACAGCTCCTGTACTGCTTGTTGTTTACACAGGAACAGCTACTGTACTGCTTGTTGTTTACGCAGGAACAGCTCCTGTACTGCTTGTTGTTTACGCAGGAAACAGCTCCTGTACTGCTTGTTGTTTACACAGGAAACAGCTCCTGTACTGCTTGTTGTTTACACAGGAAACAGCTCCTGTACTGCTTGTTGTTTACACAGGAAACAGCTCCTGTACTGCTTGTTGTTTATACAGGAAACAGCTCCTGTACTGCTTGTTGTTTACACAGGAAACAGCTCCTGTACTGCTTGTTGTTTATACAGGAAACAGCTCCTGTACTGCTTGTTGTTTACACAGGAAACAGCTCCTGTACTGCTTGTTGTTTATACAGGAAACAGCTACTGTACTGCTTGTTGTTTACACAGGAACAGCTCCTGTACTGCTTGTTGTTTATACAGGAAACAGCTCCTGTACTGCTTATTGTTTATACAGGAAACAGCTCCTGTACTGCTTGTTGTTTACACAGGAAACAGCTCCTGTACTGCTTGTTGTTTATACAGGAAACAGCTCCTGTACTGCTTGTTGTTTACACAGGAAACAGCTACTGTACTGCTTGTTGTTTACACAGGAACAGCTCCTGTACTGCTTGTTGTTTATACAGGAACAGCTCCTGTACTGCTTGTTGTTTACACAGGAAACAGCTCCTGTACTGCTTGTTGTTTATACAGGAAACAGCTCCTGTACTGCTTGTTGTTTACACAGGAACAGCTCCTGTACTGCTTGTTGTTTACACAGGAAACAGCTCCTGTACTGCTTGTTGTTTATACAGGAAACAGCTCCTGTACTGCTTGTTGTTTATACAGTAAACAGCTCCTGTACTGCTTGTTGTTCACACAGGAAACAGCTCCTGTACTGCTTGTTGTTTATACAGGAAACAGCTCCTGTACTGCTTGTTGTTTACACAGGAACAGCTCCTGTACTGCTTGTTGTTTACACAGGAACAGCTCCTGTACTGCTTGTTGTTTATACAGGAACAGCTCCTGTACTGCTTGTTGTTTACACAGGAAACAGCTCCTGTACTGCTTGTTGTTTACAAAGGAACAGCTCCTGTACTGCTTGTTGTTTATACAGGAACAGCTACTGTACTGCTTGTTGTTTACACAGGAAACAGCTCCTGTACTGCTTGTTGTTTACACAGGAAACAGCTCCTGTACTGCTTGTTGTTTACACAGGAAACAGCTCCTGTACTGCTTGTTGTTTACACAGGAAACAGCTCCTGTACTGCTTATTGTTTACACAGGAAACAGCTCCTGTACTGCTTGTTGTTTACACAGGAAACAGCTACTGTACTGCTTGTTGTTTATACAGGAAACAGCTCCTGGACTGCTTGTTGTTTACACAGGAAACAGCTCCTGTACTGCTTATTGTTTACACAGGAACAGCTCCTGTACTGCTTGTTGTTTACAAGGTTCTTTGTGTAAAACGGTTATTGACATGGTATACGAACTGAAAATCAAAATGGGACTTGAAACTGTTGTCCTCCTACTGTTGTGGTCTATGATGGTGTAATGTTCTGTATGAACCCCCAGGTATATTACCTGTTGTGGTCTATGATGGTGTAATGTTCTGTATGAACCCCCAGGTATATTACCTGTTGTGGTCTATGATGGTGTAATGTTCTGTATGAACCCCCAGGTATATTACCTGTTGTGGTCTATGATGGTGTAATGTTCTGTATGAACCCCCAGGTATATTACCTGTTGTGGTCTATGATGGTGTAATGTTCTGTATGAACCCCCAGGTATATTACCTGTTGTGGTCTATGATGGTGTAATGCTCTGTATGAACCCCCAGGTATATAACGAATCAGGGTGTGTGTGTGTGTGTGTGTGTGTGTGTGTGTGTGTGTGTGTGTGTGTGTGTGTGTGTGTGTGTGTGTGCTTACTTGTCGGCCCAGGGTTTCTTGAGGGGCATCGCTACGTGGTGTGAGACATCAGATCTCTTCCTAGAGGCCGAGTCCAGAACGATCCTCATTCTGTTGCTGTTGGGCATCTGATCTGGGAATTCATTAAACAACGATGTGACGGGATTGGCTAGATCAGACAAGGCCTTGACCAGTCAGGTTAGAGAACCTCTCCCTCTTCTCCCTCCCCTCTCTCTCTCTTCATCCCCTCCCCCTCTCTCTCTCTTCCTCCCCTCCCCCTCTCTCTCTCTTCCTCCCCTCCCTCTCTCTTTCTCTCTCTCTCTTCCTCCCCTCCCTCTCTCTTTCTCTCTCTCTCTTCCTCCCCTCCCTCTCTCTCTCTCTCTTCCTCCCCTCCCTCCCTCTCTCTCTCTCTCTCTCTTCCTCCCCTCCCTCTCTCTCTCTCTCTTCCTCCCCTCCCTCTCTCCCTCTCTCTTCCCTCCCTCTCTCTCTCTCTCTTCCTCCCCTCCCTCTCTCTCTCTCTCTTCCTCCCCTCCCTCTCTCTCTCTCTCTCTCTCTTCCTCCCCTCCCTCTCTCTTCCTCTCTCTTCCTCCCCCTCTCTCTCTCTCTCTTCCTCCCCTCCCTCCCTCTCTCTCTCTCTTCCTCCCCTCCCTCCCTCTCTCTCTCTCTCTCTCTCTCTCTTCCTCCCCTCCCTCTCGCTCTCTCTCTTCCTCCCCTCCCTCCCTCTCTCTCTCTTCCTCCCCTCCCTCCCTCTCTCTCTCTTCCTCCCCTCCCTCCCTCTCTCTCTCTTCCTCCCCTCCCTCCCTCTCTCTCTCTTCCTCCCCTCCCCCTCTCTCTCTCTTCCTCCCCTCCCTCTCTCTTTCTCTCTCTCTCTTCCTCCCCTCTCTCTCTCTCTCTTCCTCCCCTCCCTCTCTCTCTCTCTCTTCCTCCCCTCCCTCCCTCTCTCTCTCTCTCTCTTCCTCCCCTCCCTCTCTCTCTCTCTCTTCCTCCCCTCCCCCTCTCTCGCTCTTCCTCCCCTCCCCCTCTCTCGCTCTTCCTCCCCTCCCTCTCTCTCTCTCTCTTCCTCCCCTCCCTCTCTCTCTCTCTCTTCCTCCCCTCCCTCTCTCTCTCTCTCTCTCTCTTCCTCCCCTCCCTCTCTCTCTCTCTCTCTCTCTTCCTCCCCTCCCTCCCTCTCTCTCTCTCTCTCTTCCTCCCCTCCCTCCCTCTCTCTCTCTCTCTCTTCCTCCCCTCCCTCCCTCTCTCTCTCTCTCTCTCTTCCTCCCCTCTCTCTCTCTCTCTCTCTTCCTCCCCTCTCTCTCTCTCTCTCTCTTCCTCCCCTCCCTCTCTCTTCCTCCCCTCCCTCTCTCTCTCTCCTCCCTCTCTCTCTCTCCTCCCTCTCTCTCTCTCTCTCTCCTCCCTCTCTCTCTCTCTCTCCTCCCTCTCTCTCTCCCTCCCCTCCCTCTATCTCTCCCCTCCCTCTCTCTCTCTCTCCCCTCCCTCTCTCTCTCTCCCCTCCCTCTCTCTCTCTCTCCCCTCCCTCTCTCTCTCTCTCTCTCTCTCTCCCCTCCCTCCCTCCCTCTCTCTCTCTCTCCCTCCCTCCCTCCCTCTCTCTCTCCCTCCCCTCCCTCTCCTCCCTCTCTCCCTCCCCTCCCTCCCTCTCTCTCCCTCCCCTCCCTCCCTCTCTCACTCCCTCCCCTCCCTCCCTCTCTCTCTTCCTCCCCTCCCCCTCCCCCCATCCTCCCCTCCCCCCCATCCTCCCCCCTCCCCCCCCTCCCCCCCCTCCCCCCTCCATCCTCCCCTCCCCCCCATCCTCCCCTCCCCCCTCATCCTCCCATCCTCCCCCTCCTCTCTCATCCTCCCCCTCCTCTCTCATCCTCCCCCTCCTCTCTCATCCTCCCCCTCCTCTCTCATCCTCCCCCTCCTCTCTCATCCTCCCCCTCCTCTCTCATCCTCCCCTCCCCCCTCATCCTCCCCTCCCCCCTCATCCTCCCCTCCCCCTCCTCTCTCATCCTCCCCCTCCTCTCTCATCCTCCCCCTCCTCTCTCATCCTCCCCCTCCTCTCTCATCCTCCCCTCCCCCTCCTCTCTCATCCTCCCCTCCCCCTCCTCTCTCATCCTCCCCTCCCCCTCCTCTCTCATCCTCCCCTCCCCCTCCTCTCTCATCCTCCCCTCCCCCTCCTCTCTCATCCTCCCCTCCCCCTCCTCTCTCATCCTCCCCTCCCCCATCCTCCCCTCCCCCTCCCTCGCTCTCTTCCTCCCCTCCCCTCTCTCTCTCCTCTAAGTAACTAATATAACAACATCCACAGTTTACACTTTGACCAGTCAGGTTAGAGAACCTCATTTCTCTTCTCTCTTCCCTATATTTTATATTTGAGATTCTTCAAAGTAGCCACCCTTTGCCTTGACAGCTTTGCACACTTGGCATTCTCTCAACCAGCTTCATGAGGTAGTCACCTGGAATGCATTTCAATTAACATTTGTGCCTTTCTGGAATTTCTTTCCTTCTTAATGCGTTTGAGCCAATCCCTCTTCTCCCTCTCCTCCCTCCCTCTCCCTCTCTCCTCCCTCCCTCTCCATCTCCTCCCTCCCTCCCTCTCTTCCTCCCTCCCTCTCTTCCTCCCTCCCTCTCTTCCTCCCTCCCTCTCTTCCTCCCTCCCTCTCTTCCTCCTCCTATAACAACACATTGCAGTCCCACCTTCCCTCTGAATCCCCATCCAGACTGGTTGTGTTTAGGTGTTGTACCTCTGTGAGGCAGGTCGTCCCCCATCGTCAGTCCTATGAGGTTGGGTCTTTGGGCGTTGACTCTGTGGCGATATACAGGCCTGGATGTGTTGGTGAGGCTGGGGTCTTCAGGGTTATACATGTCAGAGTCATACTGGTCTGGGAGAGAGACCACAACACAGACTTAACAGAGAGACAAAACATTTCCCCTTCCCCTCTGAAAGACACACGGATACAGAGGTTGGATAGGTAGATAACAACGGTACAATGTGGCCTATAGTTAACTTCTTATGGCTGCAGGGGCAGTATTGAGTAGCTTGGATGAAAGGTGCACAGAGGTGCCCAGAGTAAACAGCCTGCTCCTCAGTCATAATTGCTAATATTTGCATATTATTATTAGTATTGGATAGAAAACACTCTAATGTTTCTAAAACTGTTTGAATTATGTCTGTGAGTATAACAGAACTCATATGGCAGGCAAAAACCTGAGAAAAAATCCAAACAGGAAGTGGGAACTCTGAGGCTGGACGATTTTCAACCAAGATCCTATTGAAATTACAGCGAGATACGGATGAGTTTGCTACTTCCTATGGCTTCCACTAGATGTCAACAGTCTGTAGAACCTTGTCTGATGCCTCTACTGTGAAGGGGGGCCGAATGAGAGGGGAATTAGTCAGGTCTGCTTTGACCATGCGCGTTCACATGAGAGGGAGCTCTGTTCCATTGCACATCTGAAGTCAATGTAATTCTCCGGTTGGAACGTTATTCAAGATTTATGTTAAAAACATTCTAAAGATTGATTTAATACATTGTTTGACATGTTTTTACTGACTGTTACGGAACTTTTGGACATTTCGTCTGCTTTTAGTGAACGCGCTTCCTAACGTTGGATTTGTTTACCAAACACGCAAACAAAAATAGCTATTTGGACATAAATGATGGACATTACCGAACAAAACTAACATTTATTGTGGAAGTGGGAGTCCATTCTGACGAGGATCAGCAAAGGTAAGATTTATAATGTTTTTTATGAGTTTTGTTGACTGCACAATTTGGCGGGTAACTGTATGGCTTCCTTTTGTGGCTGAACGCTGTTCTCAGATTATTGAATATTGTGCTTTTGCCGTAAAGTTTTTTGAAATCTGACACAGCGGTTGCATTAAGAACAAGTGTATCTTTAATTCTATGTAAAACATGTATCTTTCATCAAAGTTTATGATGAGTATTTATGTTATTTGACGTGGCTCTCTGCAATTTCTCCGGATATTTTGGAGGCCTTTCTGAACATGGCGCCAACGTAAACTGAGGTTTTTGGATATAAATATGAACTTTATCGAACAAGACATATATGTATTGTGTAACATGAAGTCCTATGAGTGTCATCTGATGAAGATCATCAAAGGTTAGTGATTAATTTTATCTCTATTTGTGCTTTTTGTGACTCCACTTTGGCTGGAAAAATGGCTGAATTTTTCTGTGGTTTTGTGGTGACCTAACATAATCGTTTGTGGTGCTTTCGCTGAAAAGCCTATTTGTAATCGGACACTTTGGTGGGATTAACAACAAGATTACCTTTAAAATGATATAAGACACGTGAATGTCTGGCTGTTGTCATATCGGTCCCGATATCGGGACTGCAGCCATAAGAAGTTTTAAGAGGACTAAATGCTTTTGCTCAAGGGCACAACGGCAGGAGATTGCACCTAGGATTTGATACTTAGAGACAACCCCTCTGGTTGTCAACACACACACACACACACACACACACACACACACACACACACACACACACACACACAGCTCCGTCTCATCCCTACCTGGTGAGAAGAGAGGAGGTGGAGGCTGGGGGGTGAAGGGTCGTGTCCCTGTGGTTACAACAGTGGGAACAGAGCTGGTGATGGAGTTAGGAGGAGCGTCCATCCCTGATGCCTGGAGAGAGGGACCTGGGGGGGGGGGGGGGGACACAGAATTAAATAAAACACCAGAATGGTTCCTGACCAAGATGGCTGCCATTATCACAACATTCTAGAACGACATCAACACACTCCAGTGAATTATAGTCTCTAGGGAGATCTTTAAAAAAGGAATGCTAACACCCTATTGGCTATGGTCAATAGCAGCTCACCCTATAGGGAAGAGGGTTCCATTTGGAATGCCAACTAACACCCTATTGGCTATGGTCAATAGGAGCTCACCCTATAGGGAAGAGGGTTCCATTTGGAATGCCAACTAACACCCTATTGGCTATGGTCAATAGCAGCTCACCCTATAGGGAAGAGGGTTCCATTTGGAATGCCAACTAACACCCTATTGGCTATGGTCAATAGCAGCTCACCCTATAGGGAAGAGGGTTCCATTTGGAATGCCAACTAACACCCTATTGGCTATGGTCAATAGGAGCTCACCCTATAGGGAAGAGGGTTCCATTTGGAATGCCAACTAACACCCTATTGGCTATGGTCAATAGGAGCTCACCCTATAGGGAAGAGGGTTCCATTTGGAATGCCAACTAACACCCTATTGGCTATGGTCAATAGGAGCTCACCCTATAGGGAAGAGGGTTCCATTTGGAATGCCAACTAACACCCTATTGGCTATGGTCAATAGGAGCTCACCCTATAGGGAAGAGGGTTCCATTTGGAATGCCAACTAACACCCTATTGGCTATGGTCAATAGCAGCTCACCCTATAGGGAAGAGGGTTCCATTTGGAATGCCAACTAACACCCTATTGGCTATGGTCAATAGGAGCTCACCCTATAGGGAAGAGGGTTCCATTTGGAATGCCAACTAACACCCTATTGGCTATGGTCAATAGGAGCTCACCCTATAGGGAAGAGGGTTCCATTTGGAATGCCAACTAACACCCTATTGGCTATGGTCAATAGGAGCTCACCCTATAGGGAAGAGGGTTCCATTTGGAATGCCAACAAACGTGTCTTTAGTCACGGACTCGTTATGACAAGATGGATCTACTGAATTCCTACCTGGTGGCAGGCTGGGTGGCAGGCTGGATGGCATGGGCACGGGGGGACGGAGGTTGACGGGCGGTGGGGTCATGAGAGGGGGAGGTCCTGGGGGGGGCGGTAGGCCGGGCGGGGGCTGGGCGACCCCCGGGATAGGGGGAGGGGCTTGGAACATGTTTGGTAGATTAACGTCCTCCACCACCACTGGATCGATGCCGTGGTCGAACGGGCAGATGTCTCCGCGCATACAGAAGCCCTTCTCTGGAACACATCAATAATATACAGGACCAGTCAAATGTTTGGACACACCAACTCAAAGGTTTTTCTTTATTTTTTACTATTTTCTACATTGTAGAATAATAGTGAAGACTTTAAAACTATGAAATAACACATATGGAATCATGTAGTAACCAACAATAGTGTTAAACAAATCTAAATATATTTTAGATTTTATATTCTTCACAGTAGCCACCCTTTGCCTTGACGACAGCTTTGCACACTTGGCATTCTCTCAACCAGCTTCATGAGGTAGTCACCTGGAATGCATTTCAATTAATCTACTTGGTACTCATCCCGGATCCGGGAGCACCCTCATCAGTAAAAAAGCTGACTAGCATAGCCTAGCATAGCGCCACAAGTAAATACTAGCATCTAAATATCATGAATTCACAAGTCCAAGACACCAGATGAAAGATACACATCTTGTGAATCCAGCCATCATTTCCGATTTTTTAAATGTTTTACAGGGAAAACACAATATGTATTTTATTAGCTAACCACCATAGCAAAAGACACAACTTTTTTTTCCCACCATTTTTTTACTGCATAGGTAGCTATCACAAATTCGACCAAATAAAGATATAAATAGTCACTAACCAAGAAACAACTTCATCAGATGACAGTCTGATAATATATTTATTGTATAGCATATGTTTTGTTAGAAAAATTTTCATATTTCAGGTATAAATCATAGTTTTACATTGCAGCCACCATCACAAATCTAACCAAAGCAGCTAGAATAACTACAGAGACCAACGTGAAATTCCTAAATACTCATCATAAAACATTTATGAAAAATACACAGCGTACAGCAAATGAAAGACAAACATCTTGTGAATCCAGCCAATATTTCAGATTTTTTTAAGTGTTTTACAGCGAAAACAAAATATAGCGTTATATTAGCTTACTACAATAGCCTACCACACAACCGCATTCATTCAAGGCAACGTTAGCGATAGCGAATAAACCAGCAAAATATAAATTTTTTCACTAACCTTCTCAAACTTCATCAGATGACAGTCCTATAACATCATATTACACAATACATATATGGTTTGTTCGAAAATGTGCATATTTAGCGGCACAAATCGTGGTTGAACAATGTGAATACGTAGCCAAAATGCACAAAATTATCCGGATATATTTCTGACACACATCATCTAATCAAATAACTAATCATAAACTTTACTAAAAATACAGGTTGGACAGCAAATGAAAGATACACTAGTTCTTAATGCAACCGCTGTGTTAGATTTTTAAAAATAACTTCAGTACGACATACAGCTTACGTTATAGCGAGACAGCGCCCAAAATCGGGGCGGAATATACGTCTAAACATTTGACAGAAATACGAAATAACATCATAAATGGTTCCTACTATTTGATGAGCTTCCATCAGAATCTTGTACAAGGTGTCCTTTGTCCAAAATAATCGTTGTTCGGTTGTAGAATGTCGTCTTCATCTGTCGTTTTAGCTAACGGCGGGCCATGCGGCACAGAAGTGTCCAACTCACCATAACGCATAAAAGAAAATCGCAATAAACTGATATAAGTCGGTTTAATATAACTAGTTTATGATGTTTTTAACACATATATCAAATAAAATCAGAGCCGGATATATCTAACGTCTAAAACGAAAGCTTTTCAGAACGCAATCCTGAGGTCCCTCTCGCGCCAAGCTGAACGGTGAAAAGACTAGACCCACCGTTCCAAGAGGTCTTGTTCGGCCTCAGATAGAGCTATACACCCCATTCCAACTCTCACTGCCTACTGACATCTAGTGGAAGGCGTATGCAGTGCATGTAGACCCATAGATTCCATGCAAATTAATAGGCTGACCCTGGAACAGAGCCCCCGATTTCAGATTTCTCACTTCCTGACAGGAAGTTTGCTGCAAAATGAGTTGTTTTACTCACAGATATAATTCAAACGGTTTTAGAAACTAGAGAGTGTTTTCTATCCAATAGTAATAATAATATGCATATTGTACGAGCAAGAATTGAGTACGAGGCAGTTTAATTTGGGAACGATTTTTTACAAAGTGAAAACAGCGCCCCCCCTATTGAGAAAAGGTTAACAGGTGTGCCTTGTCTAAAGTACATTTGTGGAATTTCTTTCCTTCTTAATGCATTTGAGCCAATCAGGTGTGTTGTGACAAGGTAGGGGTGGTATACAGAACATTGCCTTATTTGGTGAAAGACCAAGTCCATATTATGGCAAGAACAGCTCAAATAAGCAAAGAGAAACGACAGTCCATCAATACTTTAAGACATGAAGGTCAGTCAATCAGGAAAATTTCAAGAACTTTTAAAGTTTCTTCAAGTGCCGTCGCAAAAACCATCAAGCACTATGATGAAACTGGCTCTCATGAGGACCGTCACAGGAATGGAAGACACAGAGTTCCCTCTGCTGCAGAGGATAAGTTCATTAGAGTTACCAGCCACAGGAAAGGAAGTCCCAGAGTTACCTCTGCTGCAAAGGATAAGTTCATTAGAGTTACCAGCCTCAGAAATTGGAGCCCAAATAAATGCTTCACAGAGTTCAAGTAACAGACACATCTCAACATCAACTGTTCAGAGGGAGACTGTGTGAATCAGGCCTTCATGGTCGAATTGCTGCAAAGAAACTACTACTAAACCACTCCCATCTGGTTTGCGCTTAGTGGGACTATCGTTTGTTTTTCAACAGGACAATGACCCAACACACCTCCAGGCTGTGTAAGGGCTATTTGACCAAGAAGGAGAGTGATGGAGTGCTGCATCAGATGACCTGGCCTCCACAATCACACGACCTCAACCCAATTTTAGATGGTTTGGGATGAGTTGGACCGCAGAGTGAATGAAAAGCAACCAACAAGTGCTCAGCATATGTGGGAACTCCTTCAAGACTGTTGGAAAACCATTCCAGACGAAGCTGGTTGAGAGAATGCCAAGAGTGTGCAAAGCTGTCATCAAGGCAAAGGGTGGCTACTTTGAAAAATGTCAAATATATAGGTTTGGTTTGTTAAACACTTTTTTTGGTTACTACATGATTCTATAATGTGTTATTTCATAGTTTTGATGTCTTCACTACTATTCTACAATGTAGAAAATAGTAAAAATTTAAGAAAAACCCTTGAACGAGCAGGTGTGTCAAAACTTTTGACTGGTACTGTACATTAAACAGATAGAGGATAGTTAGATACCAATCTGTTATATCTCCATACATACAGAAGTCCTTCTCTGGAAGACAACAATAATATATAGTAACACAGCTAAAGGACAGTTAGATACCATCTGTTAGACACCAGCTGTTATATCTCCACACATGCACAACAACCCATTGTGAAGAAGCACAAATAGACAGTTAGATACAGAAGGCCTTTTCCAGGAACAGACAGACAGAAAGAATACAAAACATCCCTCCAAACATCCTCCTCGTCCTGCACATCTGTCAGTCATACTGATCCCGGGACACTAAAAGACACGTCTCGCTGTAAAAACTTTTAAAAAACTAACATCTCAGGCACGTCAACTTCCTTCCTGCTTACCGTCGTAGTCACGGCAACGTTTCCTTTGCTGAGGGGGCGGACCCCGGTTGAAGGGCGGTGGCGGAAGAGGCCGGTCCAGTGACTGATCCGGGTGGAAGTCCGACCAGCTGTCCGTCACCGAGGTGATGCTGTTGCTGTGGTTACCCTGAGGGGCGATCACCGTGATGGTGCTGCTGAGGGTCGGCACGGGGAACGTGGTGGTTGCCGTGGGGATCGGCAGGAGGCCTTCGCCAGCTCCAACCTCCGTCCCCCGGTCTCCTCGGTCGGGCTCATACTTTGACTTCCCAGCATCCCGCTCTGTGATCAGAAGGATTAGTGGCAGGAAACAGGAAACAGTCATGATATCTAGAGCAGGTGTAGAGCTGTTGGATGTGCATGCTTTTGTTCCACCCCAAAACTAGTCTAACAGCCGGACATACTGACTTACAATATAAATCAACAAATTATAGTCTTATGTGTAAACCTTGATTATTTGAATCAGGTGTGCTGGGCAGGAACAAAAACCTGCACACAACCAGCGTTGTTCTGTCTCCCTCTCACCTCTGCTCTTGGAGTGGCTCCTGCTGTGACTCCTGCTACCGCGGTCTCTGTCTCTCTCCCGGTCCCTGGCCCGGTCCTTGCTCCTGCTGTGACTCCTGCTACCGCGGTCTCGGTCTCTCTCCCGGTCCCTGGCCCGGTCCTTGCTCCTGCTCCTACTGCGGCTGTAGCTACCGCTACGACCCCTCCTCCGGTTGTAACGGTCCCGGTACGAGTCCCGTCTCGGGGGGATGCGGTCGTAATCGTTTCGCTTCCTGGTACGGTCCTCCCTTTTACGGCCATCCCCTCGTCTGACAAATGACAGAGAAGGGGAAGAGAGAGAAGGGTGGAGAGAGAGAGAGAAGGGTGGAGAGAGAGAGAGAAGGGTGGAGAGAGAGAGAGAAGGGTGGAGAGAGAGAGAGAAGGGTGGAGAGAGAGAGAGAAGGGTGGAGAGAGAGAGAGAGAGAAGGGTGGAGAGAGAGAGAGAAGGGTGGAGAGAGAGAGAGAAGGGTGGAGAGAGAGAGAGAAGGGTGGAGAGAGAGAAGTCACTTAGCCAACATCCCAGTGAACAGTAGTGGAGGACAGAGACCGGTAGACAGGAACATTTAAGGATCCGTCTCATATAGCACCCTATATAATATAGATAGTGTACTACTATTGACCAGGTCCAGTAGAGCAATTTAAAAGGGAACTATGTCCCTCACCTGTTGTCAATGGGGGGCTGTAGTTCACACTGACCTGCTGTCTCTGCTGTAGTTCACACTGACCTGCTGTCTCTGCTGTAGTTCACACTGACCTGCCGTCTCTGCTGTAGTTCACACTGACCTGCCGTCTCTGCTGTAGTTCACACTGACCTGCCGTAGTTCACACTGACCTGCTGTAGTTCACACTGACCTGCTGTCTCTGCTGTAGTTCACACTGACCTGCTGTAGTTCACACTGACCTGCTGTAGTTCACACTGACCTGCCGTAGTTCACACTGACCTGCTGTAGTTCACACTGACCTGCTGTCTCTGCTGTAGTTCACACTGACCTGCCGTCTCTGCTGTAGTTCACACTGACCTGCTGTCTCTGCTGTAGTTCACACTGACCTGCCGTCTCCGCTGTAGTTCACACTGACCTGCTGTCTCCGCTGTAGTTCACACTGACCTGCCGTCTCTGCTGTAGTTCACACTGACCTGCTGTAGTTCACACTGACCTGCTGTAGTTCACACTGACCTGCTGTCTCTGCTGTAGTTCACACTGACCTGCCGTCTCTGCTGTAGTTCACACTGACCTGCTGTCTCTGCTGTAGTTCACACTGACCTGCTGTCTCTGCTGTAGCGGGAGCTGGACGGGGGGCTGTAGTTCACTCTCCTGGAGAACTTCTTGCCCCAGTCCTCCTCACGACTTGGCTGGAAAACACAAGTTTGAACTCTAAGATCCTGAAAGTAGCAGTAGATAAACTGCATTGATCTCATCCTGTTTACAAATATCCCACTTGCTGTTTACAAAGAATACGATTGGACAATAGATGTCTACTGTCAGACTGTGGTGTGTAACCTTCCATGCCAGTTGTGTGGAGGCACTAAACTCTACCACAGCTGTTTCCTGTAGGATCACTGTTAAAGTAAACATGCCCTTTAAGTGTCAGTGCCTTTAAACATGACTCGGGCCAGTCACCTCATCTTTCCTCTGGTCGTCTTTGTCCGTCCTGGTCAGGTGTACCGCCGCTTTGGCCGCGGGGCCTGGCTGATGGTCCTGCTGCTGAGGTAGGTAGTAGCTTTTGGTGTTGACAGCTTCAAACAGTCTATCGACAAAGGTCTGCGTCTCTGGGGAGAAGACAGGACAGGGAACGAGGGGTGGTTGATGAAGGGGAGGAGGACAAGGGGGCATGAATAGTGGGGCTGACACCGACACATTGCATATTAGGTAACCAATGAGTATCAGTCACTGTGTGTATAGTTCCAAATGGAACACTATGACCAATTTAGTGCACTACTTTTAACCAATGTAATGCACTATAAAAAGAGAATAGGATGCATCCCCAGTCACAGTCTGTGAAAAAAAGTACCTCTGCTTTTCTTGACTTAAGAGGCAGATGACGGCAACGTCACCACCACTTATTGTCACAACTATAAAAATGTGTTTTAAATAAGTAACGTTACCTTTCTGTAGAAATACGTCCAACTGGTCGATACATAGGGCTTTGAGTTCCGTCTCACTTTTGTCTTTCTTCACCAAGGCAACGACGTATTTAGCGAGGGCAGAAGGATCCGCATCACAACTATAACAGGGACAGTGTCAACACAAACACACAGTTAGCCATGCCAACTCTTGCTATACAACAACAAATTAGCTAGAATATATCCTTACCATACTAAGAAGACCAATCGATGACAAGATTTCACACAATTTATCAACTATAAACTGCTAATTTGTTTTGAAATATCTAGTCACACGATAGAAACATTAACGAGCTAGTCAGTTAGCATCCAAACGATGCTAGCCTTGTCTTCAGTCATGTTGTTGCATCTGATGCTGGCAAGCTAATGTTGCTAAACGGTTAGCCATCTAAGTTAGCTACTTACATGGGTTCGAGGGTTTTGAAAAGCCACGTTTTCAAGGAATCTAGGTTTTCAATGATCATTTTCAGACACCGGTCAACTTCTGTTCCACTCAGTAGCCAGGGTTAATTCTCCCTCGGGAATGTCTCTTAATGACAAGATACTGTAAGTCCAAAGACAAGAAGTCAACAAGCTAACGTTAGCTGTTAGTTACCGCCTTCTCTCTCAAACCTGCATGACTATTCAACACAAAAGGCCCAACGACTTGTTGTAGCTAGCTAGATTGTCTTGAGTGTGTTTCTTGCTTTTTAAATTCTTGCAATACAAAGGGGTAAGACAATTTGTTCACTGTTAAACTATTCCCTCAACTAGTTTGAATGTTCAGGCAATGCAGGCCTTCCCTCATTGCAAATAAATGGAGAATATTTACTCCCGTGTATTCTCGTTGACGGATATCGCGAGAATAAGAACGGACAAGTCACATTTGTAACTTGGCGTAGTTGGTATTTATTAGGATCACAAATAGCCGCTGCGAAAGCATCAGCTACTCTTCCTGGGGTCCACATGAAACATGACATAATACATAGTACATAACATTATTAGTCAAATACATACATTTAAAATGTCACACATAGCCTCCATATCAGTACATACACACGATATATAGGTCTAATACATAGTACAGTGCAAATTACAATACAAGATATATAAAATGGCGGTGTCTCTACACAGTCACCTTTGTGCAGTAAGGTGTTATTTTATGTGTTTTTTTAACTGGTTGTATTGCTTGCTTGAGTTACCTGGAGTGGCAGAGAGGTCCATGTAGTCATGGCTCTATTTAATACAGTGTGTTTCCCAGCCTCTGTTCTGGACCTGGGGACTGTGAAGAGATCTCTGGTTGCATGTCTTGTGTTGTACCGATGAGTGTCCTAACTGCGTGCCAACTGCTTGAACAGACAGTTCGATACCTTCAACACATCAACACCTCACACACAAAGACCCATAGTGATGCAGTCCATCTCTCCTCTACTTTGAGCCAGGAGAGACAGACATGTCTGTTACTGATCAAATCAAATCAAATTTTATTTGTCACATACACATGGTTAGCAGATGTTAATGCGAGTGTAGCGAAATGCTTGTGCTTCTAGTTCCGACAATGCAGTAATAACCAACAAGTAATCTAACCTAACAATTCCACAACTACTACCTTATACACACACAAGTGTAAAGGGATAAAGAATATGTACATAAAGATATATGAATGAGTGATGGTACAGAACGGCATAGGCAAGATGCAGTAGATGGTATAGAGTACGGTATATACCTATGAGATGAGTACTGTAGGGTATGTAAACATGAAGTGGCATAGTTTAAAGTGGCTAGTGATACATGTATTACATAAAGATGGCAAGATGCAGTAGATGATATAGAGTACAGTATATACATATACATATGAGATGAGTAATGTAGGGTATGTAAACATTATATTAAGTGGCATTGTTTAAAGTGGCTAGTGGTACATTTTTACATAATTTCCATCAATTCCCATTATTAAAGTGGCTGGAGTTGAGTCAGTATGTTGGCAGCGGCCACTCAATGTTAATGGTGACTGTTTAACAGTCTGATGGCCTTGAGATAGAAGCTGTTTTTCAGTCTCTCGGTCCCTGCATTGATGCACCTGTACTGACCTCGCCTTCTGGATGATAGCGGGGTGAACAGGCAGTGGCTCGGGTGGTTGTTGTCCTTGATGATCTTTATGGCCTTCCTGTGACATCGGGTGGTGTAGGTGTCATGGAGGGCAGGTAGTTTGCCCCCGGTGAGGCGTTGTGCAGACCTCACTACCCTCTGGAGAGCCTTACGGTTGTGGGCGGAGCAGTTGCCGTACCAGGCGGTGATACAGCCCGACAGGATGCTCTCGATTGTGCATCTGTAGAAGTTTGTGAGTGCTTTTGGTGACAAGCCGAATTTCTTCAGCCTCCTGAGGTTGAAGAGGCGCTGCTGCGCCTTCTTCACAACGCTGTCTGTGTGGGTGGACCAATTCAGTTTGTCCGTGATGTGTACACCGAGGAACTTAAAACTTTCCACCTTCTCCACTACTGTCCCGTCGATGTGGATAGGGGGGTGCTCCCTCTGCTGTTTCCTGAAGTCCACAATCATCTCCTTTGTTTTGTTGACGTTGAGTGTGAGGTTACTGACACTTACCCTCCATGTACATCTAAGTGTGATACGTGCTGCTTTGTTTCTGGACCAACTGCCATTTACCGATGTCCTTCTTTGCCGCACATAACCACACAGCTGGGCCTGTAGTCCAGGAGTGACAAAACTATGGCCTGTAGGACCTGTCTGGTCGACTGAGACGTCAAGAAGGCAGAGCAACGGCCTAACATGGACAGACCTCTTCCCATCTTATCAACCATTGAGTCTATATGTTTTGGCCATGACAGCTTGCTATCTAGGGTTACATTTACATTTACATTCAAGTCATTTAGCAGACGCTCTTATCCAGAGCGACTTACAAGTACATACATTCATATTATTTTATTTTTTTACACCCAGCAGTTTAGTCTCCTCAACTTGCTCAAAAGCCACATTATTCAATACTAGATCTAAACGAGGTTTAGCGTTGAGCGAGGGATTTGTCCCAAAAATTATGATTATAGGTTTTTATTTATTTAGCACCAGCCTGTTTCTAGTTACCCGTTCTAAAACTGACTGGAGCTCTATGTTAAACCTGTTTCTAGTTACCCGTTCTAAAACTGACTGGAGCTCTATGTAAAACCTGTTTCTAGTTACCCGTTCTAAAACTGACTGGAGCTCTATGTTAAACCTGTTTCTAGTTACCCGTTCTAAAACTGACTGGAGCTCTATGTTAAACCTGTTTCTAGTTACCCGTTCTAAAACTGACTGGAGCTCTATGTTAAACCTGTTTCTAGTTACCCGTTCTAAAACTGACTGGAGCTCTATGTAAAACCTGTTTCTAGTTACCCGTTCTAAAACTGACTGGAGCTCTATGTTATACCTGTTTCTAATCCACACTACCTATCTTACTAGTTCAACTAGTTAACCAGTTATTCACTACCTAGCTTACTAGTTCAACTAGTTAACCAGTTATTCACTACCTAGCTTACTAGTTCAACTAGTTAACCAGTTATTCACTACCTAGTTTACTAGTTTAACTAGTTAACCAGTCATTCACTACCTAGCTTACTAGTTAAACTAGTTAACCAGTTATTCACTACCCAGGTTACTAGTTCAACTACTTAACCAGTTATGCACTACCTACCTTACTAGTTCAACTAGTTAACCAGTTATTCACTACCTATCTTACTAGTTCAACTAGTTAACCTGTTATTCACTACCTAGCTTACTAGTTCAACTAGTTAACCTGTTATTCACTACCTAGGTTACTAGTTCAACTAGTTAACCAGTTGTTAACTAGTAAATACAAGTAAATACAATATAGCAAGTAAAACACTGGAATGGTTGATTTGCAGTGGAAGAATGTGCAAAGTAGAGACAGAAATAATGGGGTGCAAAGGAGCAAAATAAATAAATAAATACAGTAGGGAAAGAGGTAGTTGTTTGGGCTAAATTATAGATGGGCTATGTACAGGTGCAGTAATCTGTGAGTTGCTCTGACAGCTGGTGCTTAAAGCTAGTGAGGGAGATAAGTGTTTCCAGTTTCAGAGATTTTTGTCGTTCGTTCCAGTCATTGGCAGCAGAGAACTGGAAGGAGAGGCGGCCAAATTTCACTAACAAACCTTTTAGCCTGGAAACGATGTTATGTCCATAACTTATCCCCCATACAAAACACTTCTGTGGAAAAAACAAAGATATTATTGTTAAAAACTATTTCTTATTCTTCCCTAAGTGGTTTGATAGAAATATTATATTTGCGGTAGATTTTTTCAGTGCTCCTGAACGGTGCAGCGGTCTGCTTTACATATAACTTCCCAATACATTATAAAAGATCGCAATACCTTCTGGCGTTACTCAATTAATGAAATCTCATTCGTGTTTTGGAGACCATTTTCAAGATCGATGCACACTTTATGTTAGAAGGTCGCCTCCTGCTGGATAAGAAATGTAATTACACCTTCTTAATAAGGGAACTTTTTCTCTCCTACAGGGAAACTTCTGGAACGCACATATTACTGAAATCGAATGAAAGAACGCTCGGTTGCTTCCTCACAAATTTTGTATATAAAATAAAGTAAAATGTATTCTCTTTAAAAATCTTGCGCAATATATACCCTTGTAATAACTTGTCTAAATGTATGAACTTAAAGGACATATTTATTTTTTTGTGATAAAGTGGAAACTATTGTACACGTTTTTTTTTTATGATTGTGACTGACATCATTTTGAGAGAAAAAAAGTAATTACATTTTTAATTTCATTAATAAGACCCATGAATTTACAATGAAAGATGTAATATGTTATTATTTAAATGAAAACATAACTATTGAATTAGTGGTTCATGTCTTCATTCTCTCGGGTAAATTTTACAGTGTTTGAAATCTGTCCCCTAAATGCAATATATTTTTTACTTGAAATCAAATATTTAATAAAATCTTTAGAAATAGTCAATAACAAAAAATACTATTCCTACAAGTCTATCGTAGGTTTATACAGCTGTAACCTCTGACCTTCTGATAACGCTATCACAGGTTTATACAGCTGTAACCCCTGACCTTCTGATAACTCTATCATAGGTTTATACAGCTGTAACCCCTGACCTTCTGATAACGCTATCACAGGTTTATACAGCTGTAACCCCTGACCTTCTGATAACTCTATCATAGGTTTATGCAGGTGTAACCCCTGACCTTCTGATAACTCTATCATAGGTTTATACAGCTGTAACCCCTGACCTTCTGATAACTCTATCATAGGTTTATGCAGGTGTAACCCCTGACCTTCTGATAACTCTATCATAGGTTTATACAGCTGTAACCCCTGACCTTCTGATAACTCTATCATAGGTTTAAACACACAGGATGTAATGGAGAAGATGGGCGACACCTGGTGGGCGCGGTGGAGACAAACACAAGTATATGTATGACCTGACAAGACAAACAGGAAACACTGGTATGACCTGACAAGACAAACAGGAAACACTGGCATGACCTGACAAGACAAACAGGAAACACACTGGTATGACCTGACAAGACAAACAGGAAACACACTGGTAAGACCTGACAAGACAAACAGGAAACACACTGGTATGACCTGACAAGACAAACAGGAAACAGACAAACAGAAAACACAGGTATAAATACACAGGAGATAACGGAGAAAAATGGGAGACACCTGGTGGGCGCGGTGGAGACAAACACAAGACAGGTGAAACAGATCAGGGAGTGACAAAATACAGAGGTGAACTATCAATTCATAGAATTTATTTGCATAGATTTAACCTGCTATCAAATCAATAGACCAAGTAGTGAATATAAGTCATGACTGAAGTAGAATAGCAGGAAATTCATTGTAAAACTGCCATAAAAATCAATCTTTTGGTGTTGGTGTATTCATTTATCTCAATAAACTATAACCTGAATGCATTATAACCTTTAACTTGGGACAAGTCACATTGTCCACTTGTCCACCCTAACATATCAAGCTAGACTGGACACTGCGTCTCAACCAATAGCCAGTAGAGGCTACATATCCCTACAGCAACTTCCAGAGAGGGTCAGGCTCCTTGGGCTTTGCAATGGCCACTCTGGTCTGTTCCGCTGCGGACGTGCCTTTTAAAGCTTGTGGTTAATGACATGTTGTTTATAATGCTGGATGGGAACTGCTGGTGATTATTTTAATTTTTCCAACGTTCTGATTGGCCCAAGTGGTCAAGCCTCTGACAGGCGTCCGCAGCGCAACACGAACGTAGCCGACAGTTCTTCATCATTCTCGCCACGGCCAGAGAGAACACTGGGAAGAAACCACCGTTTACCGACACTCCCCATAGGACAAACATTTTTGGCTCCGGGTAGAACACGTTTTGGTTCCAGGTAGAACCCTTTTGGATTCCATGTAGAACCCTCTGTGGAAAGGGTTCTACGTGGAATCAAAAGGGGTTCTACCTGGAACCAAAAGGGTTCTATTCTACCTGGAGTCAAATAGGGTTCTTCAAAGGGTTCTACTATGGGGTACAACTGAGGTTCTAGATGGCACCTTATTTTCTAAGAGTACCTCTAGGCTGATATACATAGGTTTTCTATTTGTCATTCTATTTGTCATTCTATTTGTCATTCTATTTGTCATTTTTCATGGAATTTTAGTGGTTATTAAGGCCAGGCACCACAGGCAAAAAAAATGTGATTTTGCTTCCATCTGTCAATTTTCAGACTTTGGGATATTTTGCAACTATAACTTCCATACTTTCATAAAATGTACAAATATATCGGCAATAATGTATATAAATAGTTTATTTTGTATCATTTTATTCCAACTCCGTCAACTAACTACATCTTCCGTAAATGTCGTTCTTGATTTCATGTTTCATGTAGAACTTCATCAGCTATTTTTAAAACTCTCCATGTTGAATCATCAATCATTCAAAACGCTCGTTTTCCGGACCACATTGTTAGCTCGTCCATATATGGCTATATCCTTTTGTAGACGTCGTACTTCGTGCTGAAATATTAGTCATTTTCTGACATCCGATTGGTTACTGGCATTTAAAGGCTCTTTCCGGGAACCTGATTGGTTAAAATGCCTCATGTCCCGCGCACTGCACTTCCTTGTTGATCATTTTCCCCGCGAAGAATCTAAGTAAAGAGAGACAAAATGAGAAAACCTCGAAGAATATAACGACAGTATGTGAATAAAAATAAGCGATGCGAAGAAAATCAGTGAATGAAAGAAAAAATGTGCCTGATCCACCGATCGAGGTACATAATTAATGTGACATAAATGGTCATATTAATGGAAAGCATATTTTAATTGCACTATTTTTATCGGCCATTTTCTCAAAATGACATGTTCCCGGTGCGCCAATTCATTTTTTCTCAGTCTTCAAAGTACGTACATTCCCATTTCTCCACACAAAGGTTCTTAGGTCTTATAGTCAGACTTTTACAGAGGCTTTTTTTTTATATATCTTGTTTCGTTTTGATTTTAAGTGTCGTTTTATGTGTTAAATATATGCAAAATATGCATCCGTCATACATGTGAATAGTGTTTTTAAATAATTCCATGAAATTACAATATTTTGATAAACTGATCTGTAGAAGTCTGACCATTGAGTGTCTTATCACAATAAAACAAAACAAAAAAATTCTGCCTTGAAGCAATGTGATGAAAAACAGATTCTCATAATATGCAAATTCGCGCACATTTAAGGACTGTTTGCCTAATTTGCATATTTTAATGTTTAAATATCTTGTATTTATGTATACTTTCAACTGGTAAAGTTTCAGTCTGATGAGAGTAAAGAAAAAAATCCCTATTATCCTGTGGTGCCTGGCCTTAAATATAATTAATTTAAAATGTATCCGAATACAAATTTCAGAAATAGCACTGAGCTGGTAAAACTTTCTCAAATTGGAAAAAAAAATGGGGTGGCGACGCTTCCCGGCAGCACAACAAAACTTGACTGGGAGAGTACTGCAGGGTAGATTTTTATATTGTGTTATGTTTGTTTATTCCATGTGTAACTCTCTGTTGTTGTTTTTATCTTGACCAGGTCGCAGTTGTAAATTAGAACTTGTTCTCAACTGGCCTACGTGGTTAAATAAAGGTGAAATTTATATATATATATATATATATATATATATATATATATATATATATAATAAATATATAATATATAAAATATATAAAAAAGGGGTGGCCAACACAACGTCAACCCGCCCGACTCCTCGACTGCTTAAAACCTGAGACTAAATAAGAAGTGCAGGCTGGAACGCACCCGGAGAAGCGGCACCGCGCAACATGTCCTCAAGGGGGCGACTGTGACCCATATTTGCAGACCGTTCGGCGTGACGTCACTAGTACCGCTGCTATCTAAGTTGGGGAACCGCTGTTTTCTGT
This sequence comes from Salvelinus fontinalis, assembly GCF_029448725.1. Taxonomy (NCBI): domain Eukaryota; kingdom Metazoa; phylum Chordata; class Actinopteri; order Salmoniformes; family Salmonidae; genus Salvelinus; species Salvelinus fontinalis. The sequence continues at coordinate 1,023,423 of NW_026600226.1, forward strand.
CCTTTTCCATACGAGTCCTGAGACGGGTAGGGATCCAAAACCATCTTCCCTTGAACGTCACATCTACAATCCAACAAAAATGATAATCTACAAGGATATCATCACCGGTAAACTAACGTTTTTATTATCAGTACTTATTTATTATTTTTTCATAAATATCACTTTTTTTGTTGTTGGTCTGCATTTGTAGTGTGTTTATTGGGGCCTACCGGAAGTTCTATGGCCTTTTGTGCCAACGATGTGGTGGAAATTACTTTTTAAACTTCGTCGTAGTCCCCGTGGTATTCTGTACCGTGATCTATCCAATTTATATTTTATATGTACTGTATAACGGAGTAAACCGGTAGACTGTTTAGGTTTACCGAAGAGTTAGCATTTCCCTGCTAGTTAGCGAGGCCTACCGGCATTTGGCTAACTAGCTAGCATTAACTGGCTAGCTAGGTAACAAGCTATACTAACTGCCCTGTTTCTATTGTAAACAGCTGATTTTTTTAGTTAGCCTACTAACTCACACAATAGTTATCTACCGTTTCAACTCCAAGTTTGGGTATGCGTTGGCTAATAATGATGTATTTCAGGAGATGAGCTATTCACCGAGGTTTACAAAATCACGGAGATCTGCGACGGTATGCTGTACGAGGTACAGGGAAAGGTACGTTAAACTAACGTCCACTAAGTTACTTTACCGTTTCAATACAGTTATCTTCCTTAGCTGTTAGCATCTTGGCTAGCTATTCCATTTATTTCACTAACTTAAAAAAAATACAGGAGGGTTATGAAACACGTTTGGCAATTTCGGCTTGTTAAACGGACCTGCTAGGTAACTATGATGACGTGTTGATACCGTTGTAACGTTAGCCTGCTAGCCTAACCAGAATCTCCCCCCCCCCTTCCAGCTCACTTCAAGATCGGAGGACGTCGACGGTGCTTTGATCGGTGCCAACGCCTCTGCAGAGGGCGGAGATGAGGGCAGTGAAGCAGCCACAGTCAGCGGAGTTGACATTGTGCTCAACAGCAAACTGCAGGAGACCTCAGCCTACAACAAGAAGGCCTACCAGAGCTACATCAAGGGCTATATGAAGGCGTAAGTGTCCTTGGTCATATAATCTGTTTTTACACTTCTTATTTACAACGACGGCCTATCGGGTTAACTACCTTGTTCAGGGGCAGAAAGACACTTTAATTTACCATGTCAACTCTGGGATTCGATCCGGCAACCTTTCAGTTACTGGCCCAACGTCAGTAACAGGGCGAGAGTGATATTCAAACCGTAAATAAGACTCAACTGTCAGGCCAATAAAATGCACATTGACTACCTGGGCAACTTCTCTCTGGTGACACCCAGGGGGGTTTTGGTAACTGTGATACTAGTGGCATTAAATGTCTCTTGCACTTTCTACACGGCCTGCTAGGACATCTCGGATTGAATAGGGAAGGTGTTCCATTATGGGTCTCAAATGGGTGTAAATACCTGTTAAACCCACAGGGGGTCGATATGGATCAGTCCAGTCTAAATGGGTGTAAATACCTGTTAAACCACGGGGAGTTGATATGGATCAGTCCAGTCTAAATGGGTGTAAATACCTGTTAAATCACGGGGAGTCGATATGGATCAGTCCAGTCTAAATGGGTGTAAATACCTGTTAAATCACGGGGAGTCGATATGGATCAGTCCAGTCTAAATGGGTGTAAATACCTGTTAAATCGCGGGGAGTTGATATGGATCAGTCCAGTCTAAATGGGTGTAAATACCTGTTAAATCACGGGGAGTCGATATGGATCAGTCCAGTCTAAATGGGTGTAAATACCTGTTAAACCCACGGGGGTCGATATGGATCAGTCCAGTCTAAATGGGTGTTAAACCACAGGGGGTCTATATGGTTCATTTCCAGTCTCTCCTGTAACCGTTCCCCGGGTCGTTGCTGTCAATGAGAATGTGTTCTCAGTCAACTTGACCCAGATAAAATATGGGTAATGAAATGAACAAGTGCACAAGCAGGGTTCTGTTTCCTGGGAGTATCAGGAAGCCCGTTGGGGAATGTTGTGAATGTAACATGTCTGTCCCCCCCCCCCCCCCAGAGTCAAGGCAAAGCTGGAGGAGCAGAATTCTAAGAGGGTCCAGGCCTTCGTGGCTGGAGCTCCAGCAGCTGTTAAGATGATCCTGGGTAACCTCGATAAATACCAGGTGAGAGAAACCTCCCCCCTGATCGCATGGCCGAGTCCCAAATGTATCCCTTTTCCCCTGTCCAAGGTCCATATTTAGTGCACTATAAAGGGGAAATGGGGGGGGGGGGCATTTGGGACGTGTATGTTATGAACACACTCCCGTTTTTATATTGGATGAATGAGGGCGAGTTAAAATGGCCGCTGGAACGTACAGTGATGACAATCTTAGGACACCTTTAGAGGCTGTGACCTATGAAACTAACATCTGTAATTTTAACCTGAGTACGTTGTCAAGTCACCGGCTTACACTTTGACTTTTGGAATAGAAGGACGGTGTGTGTTTGTGTGTGTGTGTGGTTTGTTCCAAAAGAAGGCCGCTCGTCTTCCTCATTTGTGTGAACCTATGAATGAACAGTGTCTCCCTTGTATGTCGTCTTGAAACACGTTGCCCCGCGCTTCTCCTTCCAGTTTTTCACCGGTGAGTCCATGAACTGTGACGGCGCCATCGGCCTGCTAGACTACCGCGAGGACGGAGTCACACCGTTCTTCGTTTTCTTCAAAGACGGCATCGAGATCGAGAAATACGTAAGTTACCATGACGATGGAGGACTGTCTAGTTCTCTAGGGGATGTAGTTACCACCATGACGATGGAGGACTGTCTGGTTCTCTATAGGGGATGTAGTTACCATGACGATGGAGGACTGTCTGGTTCTCTATAGGGGATGTAGTTACCATGACGATGGAGGACTGTCTGGTTCTCTATAGGGGATGTAGTTACCATGACGATGGAGGACTGTCTGGTTCTCTATAGGGGATGTAGTTACCATGACGATGGAGGACTGTCTGGTTCTCTATAGGGGATGTAGTTACCATGACGATGGAGGACTGTCTGGTTCTCTATAGGGGATGTAGTTACCACCATGACGATGGGGGACTGTCTGGTTCTCTATAGGGGATGTAGTTACCATGACGATGGAGGACTGTGGTTCTCTATAGGGGATGTAGTTACCACCATGACGATGGGGGACTGTCTGGTTCTCTATAGGGGATGTAGTTACCATGACGATGGAGGACTGTCTGGTTCTCTATAGGGGATGTAGTTACCACCATGACGATGGGGGACTGTCTGGTTCTCTATAGGGGATGTAGTTACCATGACGATGGAGGGCTGTCTGGTTCTCTATAGGGGATGTAGTTACCACCATGACGATGGGGGACTGTCTGGTTCTCTATAGGGGATGTAGTTACCATGACGATGGAGGACTGTCTGGTTCTCTATAGGGGATGTAGTTACCACCATGACGATGGAGGACTGTCTGGTTCTCTATAGGGGATGTAGTTACCATGACGATGGAGGGCTGTCTGGTTCTCTATAGGGGATGTAGTTACCATGACGATGGAGGACTGTCTGGTTCTCTATAGGGGATGTAGTTACCATGACGATGGAGGGCTGTCTAGTTCTCTATAGGGGATGTAGTTACCACCATGACGATGGAGGACTGTCTGGTTCTCTATAGGGGATGTAGTTACCATGACGATGGAGGACTGTCTGGTTCTCTATAGGGGATGTAGTTACCACCATGACGATGGGGGACTGTCTGGTTCTCTATAGGGGATGTAGTTACCATGACGATGGAGGACTGTCTGGTTCTCTATAGGGGATGTAGTTACCACCATGACGATGGGGGACTGTCTGGTTCTCTATAGGGGATGTAGTTACCATGACGATGGAGGACTGTCTGGTTCTCTATAGGGGATGTAGTTACCATGACGATGGAGGACTGTCTGGTTCTCTATAGGGGATGTAGTTACCACCATGACGATGGAGGACTGTCTGGTTCTCTATAGGGGATGTAGTTACCATGACGATGGAGGACTGTCTGGTTCTCTATAGGGGATGTAGTTACCATGACGATGGAGGACTGTCTGGTTCTCTATAGGGGATGTAGTTACCACCATGACGATGGAGGACTGTCTGGTTCTCTATAGGGGATGTAGTTACCATGACGATGGAGGACTGTCTGGTTCTCTATAGGGGATGTAGTTACCACCATGACGATGGAGGACTGTCTGGTTCTCTATAGGGGATGTAGTTACCATGACGATGGAGGACTGTCTGGTTCTCTATAGGGGATGTAGTTACCATGACGATGGAGGACTGTCTGGTTCTCTATAGGGGATGTAGTTACCATGACGATGGAGGACTGTCTGGTTCTCTATAGGGGATGTAGTTACCATGACGATATACTGTAGTTCTCTATAGGGGGTGTAGTTACCACTGAAATGACATAAGTAGCACCCTATTCCATATGTAGTGCACTACTTTAGACCAGAGCCCTATAGAACCCTATTCCCTACATAGTGCACTACTTTAGACCAGAGCCCTATAGAACCCTATTCCCTATATAGTGCACTACTTTAGACCAGAGCCCTATAGAACCCTATTCCCTATATAGTGCACTACTTTAGACCACTGGTGTGCCATTTGGGACAAAGTGATTCAAAAACATTCTGATCGTTGCAGATAGAAATAGAATGACTAGAACAGACAAATCCCTGGGTTCTACACGCCAGATAAGTCCCCCGCAACCCATTTCTATCTGAACTCTCTGTGACGTTACATATCCCCCATTAAAACACTCTGGCTCTGCCTGCCTAGTGAGTGGGGTTGGGAGTTTAAAATGCCTCGTGACAATGAAACGCCAACACCCACGGGCACAGCCACGTCAGTCAGAGGGGAAGAATGCACAGGGTGTGGCATGTACATCCACTATTACTGCGTCAGGAACACAGAGGATCACGGGTGGTTGAATGGTGCCTTTACCCTCAGCGTTAAGGGAGGGGGGTCACGGGTGGTTGAATGGTGCCTGTACCCGTAGCTTTAAGGGAGGGGGTCACGGGTGGTTGAATGGTGCCTGTACCCGTAGCTTTAAGGGAGGGGATCACGGGTGGTTGAATGGTGCCTGTACCCTCAGCGTTAAGGGAGGGGGATCACGGGTGGTTGAATGGTGCCTGTACCCTCAGCGTTAAGGGAGGGGGATCACGGGTGGTTGAATGGTGCCTTTACCCTCAGCTTTAAGGGAGGGGGTCACGGGTGGTTGAATGGTGCCTTTACCCGTAGCTTTAAGGGAGGGGATCACGGGTGGTTGAATGATGCCTTTACCCGTAGCTTTAAGGGAGGGGATCACGGGTGGTTGAATGATGCCTTTACCCGTAGCTTTAAGGGAGGGGATCACGGGTGGTTGAATGGTGCCTTTACCCTCAGCTTTAAGGGAGGGGATCACGGGTGGTTGAATGGTGCCTTTACCCGTAGCTTTAAGGGAGGGGGGGTCACGGGTGGTTGAATGATGCCTTTACCCTCAGCTTTAAGGGAGGGGATCACGGGTGGTTGAATGGTGCCTTTACCCGTAGCTTTAAGGGAGGGGATCACGGGTGGTTGAATGATGCCTGTACCCGTAGCTTTAAGGGAGGGGATCACGGGTGGTTGAATGATGCCTGTACCCGTAGCTTTAAGGGAGGGGATCACGGGTGGTTGAATGATGCCTTTACCCTCAGCTTTAAGGGAGGGGATCACGGGTGGTTGAATGGTGCCTTTACCCTCAGCTTTAAGGGAGGGGATCAAGGGTGGTTGAATGGTGCCTTTACCCGTAGCTTTAAGGGAGGGGATCACGGGTGGTTGAATGGTGCCTTTACCCGTAGCTTTAAGGGAGGGGATCACGGGTGGTTGAATGGTTCCTTTACCCGTAGCTTTAAGGGAGGGGGATCACGGGTGGTTGAATGGTGCCTTTACCCTCAGCTTTAAGGGAGGGGGGGTCACGGGTGGTTGAATGGTGCCTTTACCCGTAGCTTTAAGGGAGGGGGATCACGGGTGGTTGAATGGTGCCTTTACCCTTAGCTTTAAGGGAGGGGTCACGGGTGGTTGAATGGTGCCTTTACCCTTAGCTTTAAGGGAGGGGTCACGGGTGGTTGAATGGTGCCTTTACCCTTAGCTTTAAGGGAGGGGATCACGGGTCTCAGCTACAACCACTTTAGAGGAACATGGTCCCATCAGCACTAGAAACAGCCATAGAACATGTAACTATGGGCTCTGGTCTAAAGTACTGCACTATGTAGGGAATAGGGTTCTATAGGGCCCTGGTCTAAAGTAGTGCACTATATAGGGAATAGGGTGCTATTTAAGATACCAGTCACACCACTCTCTGACTACTAAGCCCACGCATTCATCTGATAGACCTGAAGTTCTCCACCGTGACTTCTGGGTTTGCAATTGGATGCTAAATGAAATCTTCCCTTGACTTTCCCCGACTGCCTGACTGAGTGGCTGTACGGATAGAGAAGAGGAACACACAAAGGTGTTTGGCCCCGACAGAGGCGGTACCGGCCCCGACAGAGGCAGGAGCCGCACGTTGATTAGGGGTTTTGTCCCAAATGGCCCCTATTCACTTTCTAGTTGACTACTTTTGACTCGGGACCAATCAGACACACCTAATAGTCTCTCCTATCCATCTCCACATGGGTAATGGTCTCCTCTATCCATCTCCACGTGGGTAATAGTCTCTCCTGTCTCCTCTATCCATCTCCACGTGGGTAATGGTCTCCTCTATCCATCTCCACGTGGGTAATGGTCTCCTCTATTCATCTCCACGTGGGTAATGGTCTCCTCTATTCATCTCCACGTGGGTAATGGTCTCCTCTATCCATCTCCACGTGGGTAATGGTCTCCTCTATCCATCTCCACGTGGGTAATGGTCTCCTCTATCCATCTCCACGTGGGTAATGGTCTCCTCTATCCATCTCCACGTGGGTAATGGTCTCCTCTATCCATCTCCACGTGGGTAATGGTCTCCTCTATCCATCTCCACGTGGGTAATGGTCTCCTCTATTCATCTCCACGTGGGTAATGGTCTCCTCTATCCATCTCCACGTGGGTAATGGTCTCCTCTATCCATCTCCACGTGGGTAATGGTCTCCTCTATCCATCTCCACGTGGGTAATGGTCTCCTCTATCCATCTCCACGTGGGTAATGGTCTCCTCTATTCATCTCCACGTGGGTAATGGTCTCCTCTATTCATCTCCACGTGGGTAATGGTCTCCTCTATTCATCTCCACGTGGGTAATGGTCTCCTCTATTCATCTCCACGTGGGTAATGGTCTCCTCTATCCATCTCCACGTGGGTAATGGTCTCCTCTATCCATCTCCACGTGGGTAATGGTCTCCTCTATTCATCTCCACGTGGGTAATGGTCTCCTCTATCCATCTCCACGTGGGTAATGGTCTCCTCTATCCATCTCCACGTGGGTAATGGTCTCCTCTATCCATCTCCACGTGGGTAATGGTCTCCTCTATCCATCTCCACGTGGGTAATGGTCTCCTCTATCCATCTCCACGTGGGTAATGGTCTCCTCTATCCATCTCCACGTGGGTAATGGTCTCCTCTATTCATCTCCACGTGGGTAATGGTCTCCTCTATCCATCTCCACGTGGGTAATGGTCTCCTCTATCCATCTCCACGTGGGTAATGGTCTCCTCTATCCATCTCCACGTGGGTAATGGTCTCCTCTATCCATCTCCACGTGGGTAATGGTCTCCTCTATTCATCTCCACGTGGGTAATGGTCTCCTCTATCCATCTCCACGTGGGTAATGGTCTCCTCTATTCATCTCCACGTGGGTAATGGTCTCCTCTATCCATCTCCACGTGGGTAATGGTCTCCTCTATCCATCTCCACGTGGGTAATGGTCTCCTCTATCCATCTCCACGTGGGTAATGGTCTCCTCTATCCATCTCCACGTGGGTAATAGTCTCTCCTGTGTCCTCTATCCATCTCCACGTGGGTAATAGTCTCTCCTTCTGTCTCCTCTGTAGTAAACCATCTGGACGTCTAACAGAAGTGCCTGGATCGGGAGGGAGCGTGTCTGCTTGTTACCATAGCTACAACCGCCCTGATCATGGACAGACTGACCCCGACCCCGCCTGCTTGTTACCGTAGCGACCTCCGCCCTGATCATGGACAGACTGACCCTGCCAGTATCCCGCCCCAACACCTGGGACAGACGTGTCTTTCTGTAATCAAGTTTTAACCAACCACCACCTTCTCTTCGTCCCCCGCATCTGGCCTCCGAGGGAGACGCCGGGCCTCTGTTTCTAAACGGCCGGTCGTCGGGTCGGGACCCCCCCCCCCCCCCCCTCCCTCTCACCACCATGGATGGATGGATTGAACCGGCTTGGCTGCTGTGTGCGTGTGGCGACTTCCCATCAGATGTCCGGCGACATTAAGCTCCCACCTTGCTCTCTCACACACCATTGTAAAGGACTCATTGACACTATGTTGTGAAATAAATGGGCCTATTGGCCGAAATACATCCGTCCTCTGTGCCGTCTACGTTCACTCTTGATACAGTACCTCCCCAGATTAACGTTGGGTTTTGGTCCCTGAGCAGCGGGTCAGGAAACCCTGTTCTGATGGGGTCTGGTCCCTGAGCAGCGGGTCAGGAAACCCTGTTCTGATGGGGTCTGGTCCCTGAGCAGCGGGTCAGGAAACCCTGTTCTGATGGGGTCTGGTCCCTGAGCAGCGGGTCAGGAAACCCTGTTCTGATGGGGTCTGGTCCCTGAGCAGCGGGTCAGGAAACCCTGTTCTGATGGGGTCTGGTCCCTGAGCAGCGGGTCAGGAAACCCTGTTCTGATGGGGTCTGGTCCCTGAGCAGCGGGTCAGGAAACCCTGTTCTGATGGGGTCTGGTCCCTGAGCAGCGGGTCAGGAAACCCTGTTCTGATGGGCTCTGGTCCCTGAGCAGCGGGTCAGGAAACCCTGTTCTGATGGGGTCCGTTGGGTCCATACTGTGTTGATTAACATTGGGTTCGTTCGGCATGGCGGCTGACTTTAAAGGTGAGTCAACTGACTGATCACCTTGCATCGTGTGTATATAACTGCTCGATATTATTTGTACATCGGTCAGTCCCGATTTACCCAGGATACATCAGTTTTGATGCTCTCAAACACGGCCATTCCCTCTGGGCAGGGTTCAACCAGACATAAATCTATAGTTTTTAAAACATCTGACATGAAGGAATCCCATCCGGGGGCTGTATTTACCAACGTCTCAGTAGGACGGCTGGTCTCGGATCAGTTTCAGATTTCCACGGATAGGTGGGATCTGTTCCTGGGTCAGCGCTCCTACTGAGACACTTCATACAGATGACCTGTGTTCTATTGGTGGATTTTCTATCAGGAACCGTTCAGTTATCCTACTGCACACACCAAGTCATTCCACAGGTATCCTACTGCACACCCCAAGTCATTCCACAGGTATCCTACTGCACACACCAAGTCATTCCACAGGTATCCTACTGCACACACCAAGTCATTCCACAGGTATCCTACTGCACACACCAAGTCATTCCACAGGTATCCTACTGCACACACCAAGTCATTCCACAGGTATCCTACTGCACACCCCAAGTCATTCCACAGGTATCCTACTGCACACACCAAGTCATTCCACAGGTATCCTACTACACACCCCAAGTCATTCCACAGGTATCCTACTGCACACACAGCAAGTCATTCCACAGGTATCCTACTGCACACCCCAAGTCATTCCACAGGTATCCTACTGCACACCCCAAGTCATTCCACAGGTATCCTACTGCACACCAAGTCATTCCACAGGTATCCTACTGCACACCAAGTCATTCCACAGGTATCCTACTGCACACCAAGTCATTCCACAGGTATCCTACTGCACACCAAGTCATTCCACAGGTATCCTACTGCCCACACCCCAAGTCATTCCACAGGTATCCTACTGCCCAAGTCATTCCACAGGTATCCTACTGCACACACCAAGTCATTCCACAGGTATCCTACTGCCCACACCCCAAGTCATTCCACAGGTATCCTACTGCACACACAGCAAGTCATTCCACAGGTATCCTACTGCACACACCCCAAGTCATTCCACAGGTATCCTACTGCACACACAGCAAGTCATTCCACAGGTATCCTACTGCACACAGCAAGTCATTCCACAGGTATCCTACTGCACACACCCCAAGTCATTCCACAGGTATCCTACTGCACACACAGCAAGTCATTCCACAGGTATCCTACTGCACACACCCCAAGTCATTCCACAGGTATCCTACTGCACACACAGCAAGTCATTCCACAGGTATCCTACTGCACACACCAAGTCATTTCACAGGTATCCTACTGCACACACAGCAAGTCATTCCACAGGTATCCTACTGCACACACAGCAAGTCATTCCACAGGTATCCTACTGCACACACAGCAAGTCATTCCACAGGTATCCTACTGCACACACACCAAGTCATTCCACAGGTATCCTACTGCACACACAGCAAGTCATTCCACAGGTATCCTACTGCACACCAAGTCATTCCACAGGTATCCTACTGCACACCAAGTCATTCCACAGGTATCCTACTGCACACCAAGTCATTCCACAGGTATCCTACTGCACACCAAGTCATTCCACAGGTATCCTACTGCACACCAAGTCATTCCACAGGTATCCTACTGCACACCAAGTCATTCCACAGGTATCCTACTGCACACCAAGTCATTCCACAGGTATCCTACTGCACACACAGCAAGTCATTCCACAGGTATCCTACTGCACACACAGCAAGTCATTCCACAGGTATCCTACTGCACACACAGCAAGTCATTCCACAGGTATCCTACTGCACACACAGCAAGTCATTCCACAGGTATCCTACTGCACACACAGCAAGTCATTCCACAGGTATCCTACTGCACACACAGCAAGTCATTCCACAGGTATCCTACTGCACACACAGCAAGTCATTCCACAGGTATCCTACTGCACACCCCAAGTCATTCCACAGGTATCCTACTGCACACCCCAAGTCATTCCACAGGTATCCTACTGCACACCCCAAGTCATTCCACAGGTATCCTACTGCACACCAAGTCATTCCACAGGTATTCTACTGCACACCAAGTCATTCCACAGGTATCCTACTGCACACCAAGTCATTCCACAGGTATCCTACTGCACACCAAGTCATTCCACAGGTATCCTACTGCACACCCCAAGTCATTCCACAGGTATCCTACTGCACACCCCAAGTCATTCCACAGGTATCCTACTGCACACCCCAAGTCATTCCACAGGTATCCTACTGCACACCCCAAGTCATTCCACAGGTATCCTACTGCACACCCCAAGTCATTCCACAGGTATCCTACTGCACACCCCAAGTCATTCCACAGGTATCCTACTGCACACCCCAAGTCATTCCACAGGTATCCTACTGCACACCCCAAGTCATTCCACAGGTATCCTACTGCACACCCCAAGTCATTCCACAGGTATCCTACTGCACACCCCAAGTCATTCCACAGGTATCCTACTGCACACCCCAAGTCATTCCACAGGTATCCTACTGCACACCCCAAGTCATTCCACAGGTATCCTACTGCACACCAAGTCATTCCACAGGTATCCTACTGCACACCAAGTCATTCCACAGGTATCCTACTGCACACCAAGTCATTCCACAGGTATCCTACTGCACACCAAGTCATTCCACAGGTATCCTACTGCCCAAGTCATTCCACAGGTATCCTACTGCACACACCAAGTCATTCCACAGGTATCCTACTGCCCACACCCCAAGTCATTCCACAGGTATCCTACTGCACACACAGCAAGTCATTCCACAGGTATCCTACTGCACACACCCCAAGTCATTCCACAGGTATCCTACTGCACACACAGCAAGTCATTCCACAGGTATCCTACTGCACACAGCAAGTCATTCCACAGGTATCCTACTGCACACACCCCAAGTCATTCCACAGGTATCCTACTGCACACACAGCAAGTCATTCCACAGGTATCCTACTGCACACACCCCAAGTCATTCCACAGGTATCCTACTGCACACACAGCAAGTCATTCCACAGGTATCCTACTGCACACACCAAGTCATTTCACAGGTATCCTACTGCACACACAGCAAGTCATTCCACAGGTATCCTACTGCACACACAGCAAGTCATTCCACAGGTATCCTACTGCACACACAGCAAGTCATTCCACAGGTATCCTACTGCACACACACCAAGTCATTCCACAGGTATCCTACTGCACACACAGCAAGTCATTCCACAGGTATCCTACTGCACACCAAGTCATTCCACAGGTATCCTACTGCACACCAAGTCATTCCACAGGTATCCTACTGCACACCAAGTCATTCCACAGGTATCCTACTGCACACCAAGTCATTCCACAGGTATCCTACTGCACACCAAGTCATTCCACAGGTATCCTACTGCACACCAAGTCATTCCACAGGTATCCTACTGCACACACAGCAAGTCATTCCACAGGTATCCTACTGCACACACAGCAAGTCATTCCACAGGTATCCTACTGCACACACAGCAAGTCATTCCACAGGTATCCTACTGCACACCCCAAGTCATTCCACAGGTATCCTACTGCACACCCCAAGTCATTCCACAGGTATCCTACTGCACACCCCAAGTCATTCCACAGGTATCCTACTGCACACCAGGTCATTCCACAGGTATCCTACTGCACACCAAGTCATTCCACAGGTATCCTACTGCACACCAAGTCATTCCACAGGTATCCTACTGCACACCCCAAGTCATTCCACAGGTATCCTACTGCACACCCCAAGTCATTCCACAGGTATCCTACTGCACACCCCAAGTCATTCCACAGGTATCCTACTGCACACCCCAAGTCATTCCACAGGTATCCTACTGCACACCCCAAGTCATTCCACAGGTATCCTACTGCACACCCCAAGTCATTCCACAGGTATCCTACTGCACACCCCAAGTCATTCCACAGGTATCCTACTGCACACCCCAAGTCATTCCACAGGTATCCTACTGCACACCCCAAGTCATTCCACAGGTATCCTACTGCACACCCCAAGTCATTCCACAGGTATCCTACTGCACACCCCAAGTCATTCCACAGGTATCCTACTGCACACCCCAAGTCATTCCACAGGTATCCTACTGCACACCCCAAGTCATTCCACAGGTATCCTACTGCACACCCCAAGTCATTCCACAGGTATCCTACTGCACACCCCAAGTCATTCCACAGGTATCCTACTGCACACCAAGTCATTCCACAGGTATCCTACTGCACACCAAGTCATTCCACAGGTATCCTACTGCACACAAAGTCATTCCACAGGTATCCTACTGCACACCCCAAGTCATTCCACAGGTATCCTACTGCCCACACCAAGTCATTCCACAGGTATCCTACTGCACACCAAGTCATTCCACAGGTATCCTACTGCACACCAAGTCATTCCACAGGTATCCTACTGCCCACACCAAGTCATTCCACAGGTATCCTACTGCACATGGATTTGTCATCTGACTAGGGTAACCTAGGTGTAACCTAAGTGTTTTAGTAGGGGTGTGTTGTGACTGGGGTAACCTAGGAGTTTTAGTAGCGGTGTGATCTGACTGGGGTAACCTAGGAGTTTTAGTAGGGGTGTGATCTGACTGGGGTAACCTAGGTGTTTTAGTAGCGGTGTGATCTGACTGGGGTAACCTAGGAGTTTTAGTAGGGGTGTGATCTGACTGGGGTAACCTAGGTGTTAGTAGGGGTGTGATCTGACTGGGGTAACCTAAGAGTTTTAGTAGGGGTGTTATCTGACTGGGGTAACCTAGGAGTTTTAGTAGGGGTGTGATCTGACTGGGGTAACCTAGGTGTTTTAGTAGGGGTGTGATCTGACTGGGGTAACCTAGGTGTTTTAGTAGGGGTGTTATCTGACTGGGGTAACCTAGGTGTTTTAGTAGGGGTGTTATCTGACTGGGGTAACCTAGGAGTTTTAGTAGGTGTGTTCTGACTGGGGTAACCTAGGTGTTTTAGTAGCGGTGTGATCTGACTGGGGTAACCTAGGTGTTTTAGTAGCGGTGTGATCTGACTGGGGTAACCTAGGTGTTAGTAGGGGTGTGATCTGACTGGGGTAACCTAGGTGTTTTAGTAGGGGTGTGATCTGACTGGGGTAACCTAGGAGTTTTAGTAGGGGTGTGTTCTGACTGGGGTAACCTAGGTGTTTTAGTAGGGGTGTGTTCTGACTGGGGTAACCTAGGTGTTTTAGTAGGGGTGTTATCTGACTGGGGTAACCTAGGAGTTTTAGTAGGTGTGTTCTGACTGGGGTAACCTAGGTGTTTTAGTAGGTGTGTTCTGACTGGGGTAACCTAGGTGTTTTAGTAGGTGTGATCTGACTGGGGTAACCTAGGAGTTTTAGTAGGGGTGTGATCTGACTGGGGTAACCTAGGTGTTTTAGTAGCGGTGTGATCTGACTGGGGTAACCTAGGAGTTTTAGTAGGGGTGTGATCTGACTGGGGTAACCTAGGTGTTTTAGTAGCGGTGTGATCTGACTGGGGTAACCTAGGAGTTTTAGTAGCGGTGTGATCTGACTGGGGTAACCTAGGAGTTTTAGTAGGGGTGTGATCTGACTGGGGTAACCTAGGTGTTTTAGTAGGTGTGTTCTGACTAGGGTAACCTAGGTGTTTTAGTAGGGGTGTTATCTGACTGGGGTAACCTAAGTGTTTTAGTAGCGGTGTGATCTGACTGGGGTAACCTAGGAGTTTTAGTAGCGGTGTTATCTGACTGGGGTAACCTCAGTTTTAGTAGGGGTGTGATCTGACTGGGGTAACCTCAGTTTTAGTAGCGGTGTGATCTGACTGGGGTAACCTAGGTGTTTTAGTAGGGGTGTTATCTGACTGGGGTAACCTAGGTGTTTTAGTAGGGGTGTTATCTGACTGGGGTAACCTAGGTGTTTTAGTAGGGGTGTTATCTGACTGGGGTAACCTAGGTGTTTTAGTAGCGGTGTGATCTGACTGGGGTAACCTAGGTGTTTTAGTAGGGGTGTGTTCTGACTGGGGTAACCTAGGTGTTTTAGTAGGTGTGTTATCTGACTGGGGTAACCTAGGTGTTTTAGTAGGTGTGTTCTGACTGGGGTAACCTAAGTGTTTTAGTAGGGGTGTTATCTGACTAGGGTAACCTAAGAGTTTTAGTAGGGGTGTTATCTGACTGGGGTAACCTAGGTGTTTTAGTAGCGGTGTGATCTGACTGGGGTAACCTAGGTGTTTTAGTAGGGGTGTTATCTGACTAGGGTAACCTAAGAGTTTTAGTAGGGGTGTTATCTGACTAGGGTAACCTAAGAGTTTTAGTAGGGGTGTTATCTGACTGGGGTAACCTAGGTGTTTTAGTAGGTGTGTTCTGACTGGGGTAACCTAGGAGTTTTAGTAGGGGTGTGATCTGACTGGGGTAACCTAAGAGTTTTAGTAGGGGTGTGTTCTGACTGGGGTAACCTAGGTGTTTTAGTAGCGGTGTGATCTGACTGGGGTAACCTAGGAGTTTTAGTAGCGGTGTGATCTGACTGGGGTAACCTAGGTGTTTTAGTAGCGGTGTGATCTGACTGGGGTAACCTAGGTGTTTTAGTAGGGGTGTTATCTGACTGGGGTAACCTAGGTGTTTTAGTAGGGGTGTGATCTGACTGGGGTAACCTAGGTGTTTTAGTAGCGGTGTGATCTGACTGGGGTAACCTAGGTGTTTTAGTAGGGGTGTTATCTGACTGGGGTAACCTAGGTGTTTTAGTAGGGGTGTTATCTGACTGGGGTAACCTAGGTGTTTTAGTAGGGGTGTTATCTGACTGGGGTAACCTAGGAGTTTTAGTAGGGGTGTTATCTGACTGGGGTAACCTAGGAGTTTTAGTAGGGGTGTGTTCTGACTGGGGTAACCTAGGAGTTTTAGTAGGGGTGTGATCTGACTGGGGTAACCTAGGAGTTTTAGTAGGGGTGTGATCTGACTGGGGTAACCTAGGTGTTTTAGTAGGGGTGTTATCTGACTGGGGTAACCTAGGAGTTTTAGTAGGGGTGTGATCTGACTGGGGTAACCTAGGAGTTTTAGTAGCGGTGTGATCTGACTGGGGTAACCTAGGTGTTTTAGTAGCGGTGTGATCTGACTGGGGTAACCTAGGTGTTAGTAGGGGTGTGATCTGACTGGGGTAACCTAGGTGTTTTAGTAGGGGTGTTATCTGACTGGGGTAACCTAGGTGTTAGTAGGGGTGTGATCTGACTGGGGTAACCTAAGAGTTTTAGTAGGGGTGTGCTCGAACGAGGGTAACACCTCATTTCTAAAAGAAAGCAGACGTACATTTTTACAAAAAAAGTTTATTCCAACAGTCATTAAATCCCATTTTAAAAACAACTTGTAGCTATTGACCCGTGGTTGCCGTGTTACAAGCCGTGTGTCTGTAGGCTGAACGATCCCTGATTGAAAGTAACGGTCAGATCACAAACACAGGAATAGACGTCAGTCAAACCGACTCATAGTAGGAATCCCAGGTGAGATGAACCTAAAGCACCTCACTGCTCAGAATAGTAGGAATCCTTCAAAAAGTGGCACCCTATTCTCTAAATAGTGCACTAAATTTGACCAGGGTCTTGGTTTAAAGTAGTGCACTAAATTTGACCAGGGTCTTGGTTTAAAGTAGTGCACTAAATTTGACCAGGGTCCTGGTTTAAAGTAGTGCACTAAATTTGACCAGGGTCCTGGTGTAAAGTAGTGCACTATATAGGGAATAGGGTGCCACTTGGGACTTCACCGACATGTAGTATAGGGCCAGTGATCCGGTACTAACTGGCCAACTAAACACATCAGTAGCTTGACAACTTCTCTGCATCATTATAAAAAACATTTTTGAAGTCTATAAAAAAAACTAAACGACACTCCAATCTACTGGTGAGCTTTCTAGGGAGGTCCCAGACCAGGCTAGTCGTCAGTCTCCTAGTGGTGGGGCTCCAGACCAGGCTAGTCGTCAGTCTCCTAGTGGTGGGGCTCCCAGACCAGGCTAGTCGTCAGTCTCCTAGTGGTGGGGCTCCAGACCAGGCTAGTCGTCAGTCTCCTAGTGGTGGGGCTCCCAGACCAGGCTAGTCGTCAGTCTCCTAGTGGTGGGGCTCCCAGACCAGGCTAGTCGTCAGTCTCCTAGTGGTGGGGCTCCCAGACCAGGCTAGTCGTCAGTCTCCTAGTGGTGGGGCTCCCAGACCAGGCTAGTCGTCAGTCTCCTAGTGGTGGGGCTCCAGACCAGGCTAGTCGTCAGTCTCCTAGTGGTGGGGCTCCAGACCAGGCTAGTCGTCAGTCTCCTAGTGGTGGGGCTCCCAGACCAGGCTAGTCGTCAGTCTCCTAGTGGTGGGGCTCCCAGACCAGGCTAGTCGTCAGTCTCCTAGTGGTGGGGCTCCCAGACCAGGCTAGTCGTCAGTCTCCTAGTGGTGGGGCTCCAGACCAGGCTAGTCGTCAGTCTCCTAGTGGTGGGGCTCCAGACCAGGCTAGTCGTCAGTCTCCTAGTGGTGGGGTTCCAGACCAGGCTAGTCGTCAGTCTCCTAGTGGTGGGGCTCCAGACCAGGCTAGTCGTCAGTCTCCTAGTGGTGGGGCTCCCGACCAGGCTAGTGGTGGGGCTCCAGACCACCCTAGTCGTCAGTCTCCTAGTGGTGGGGCTCCAGACCAGGCTAGTCGTCAGTCTCCTTCTCCTCCTCTCCTCCCTGGTAGTGTCGGTACTCTGGCTTCAGCTCCCACGTGTTCTTGTGAGTTCCCTTCACGTTGTAGATGCCGATGTCACGCAGAATCTCTTTCAGGTAACTCTGAATGAGGGCGGAGGAGGAGGAGAGACAAGCGAGAGTTAAGAGGTGTTGTATTATAATATAGACTGCGATCAGACCGGAATAGGCAGAGCGGTGAGTTTCCAGTCCGGTCTAGAATTCCCTGTTGAATCTTCTACAAAAAGGAAATATTGTGTAGAAATTATTACATCACTAACTTGACAAAAATCCACCTGATTGAAACAAACCACCACAGACGACCCGTTCATTAGACTCCCGTCTCTACGGTGGCGGAGTGACGAGGCCACCACAGACGACCCGTTTATTAGACAGCCGTCTCTACGGCGGCAGATTGACGAGGCCACCACGGACGACCCGTTTATTAGACAGACGTCTCTACGGTGGCGGAGTGACGAGGCCACCACAGACGACCCGTTTATTAGACTGCCATCTCTACGGTGGCGGAGTGACGAGGCAACCACAGACGACCCGTTCATTAGACTCCCGTCTCTACGGTGGCGGAGTGACGAGGCCACCACAGACGACCCGTTTATTAGACAGCCGTCTCTACGGCGGCAGATTGACGAGGCCACCACGGACGACCCGTTTATTAGACAGACGTCTCTACGGTGGCGGAGTGACGAGGCCACCACAGACGACCCGTTTATTAGACTGCCGTCTCTACGGTGGCGGAGTGACGAGGCCACCACAGACGACCCGTTCATTAGACAGCCGTCTCTACGGTGGCGGAGTGACGAGGCCACCACAGACGACCCGTTTATTAGACAGCCGTCTCTACGGTGGCGGAGTGACGAGGCCACCACAGACGACCCGTTCATTAGACAGCCGTCTCTACGGCGGCGGAGTGACGAGGCCACCACGGACGACCCGTTCATTAGACAGCCCTCTCTACGGCGGCAGATTGACGAGGCCACCACAGACGACCCGTTTATTAGACAGCCGTCTCTACGGTGGCGGAGTGACGAGGCCACCACAGACGACCCGTTTATTAGACTGCCGTCTCTACGGTGGCGGAGTGACGAGGCCACCACAGACGACCCGTTTATTAGACAGCCGTCTCTACGGTGGCGGAGTGACGAGGCCACCACAGACGACCCGTTTATTAGACTGCCGTCTCTACGGTGGCGGAGTGACGAGGCCACCACAGACGACCCGTTTATTAGACAGCCGTCTCTACGGTGGCGGAGTGACGAGGCCACCACAGACGACCCGTTTATTAGACAGACGTCTCTACGGTGGCGGAGTGACGAGGCCACCACAGACGACCCGTTTATTAGACAGCCGTCTCTACGGCGGCGGAGTGACGAGGCCACCACAGACGACCCGTTTATTAGACAGCCGTCTCTACGGCGGCAGATTGACGAGGCCACCACAGACGACCCGTTTATTAGACAGCCGTCTCTACGGTGGCAGAGTGACGAGGCCACCACAGACGACCCGTTTATTAGACAGCCGTCTCTACGGTGGCGGAGTGACGAGGCCACCAC